>NC_057809.1:301255273-301425054 GCF_018294505.1 Triticum aestivum
TATATATATATATATATATATATATATATATATATATATATATATATACTAGTGTTCTGTCCTCTACAACATTCACTTATATCTATGTCTTCTTGGTTGAATCTTTTTGAACTAAGTGAATGTGATTGGACCCTAATCTCTCTATGCTTTCTATCTCAAATTCTATCTCTCCAAGTCATATGCATTCTATTGAAACTGTCGAATGTCTTCTCTGTGTCCTTGTCAGCAGAAGACACAAAGACAACCTTTAAAACCGTTTTCAATGCTCATTCATCCACAAGAAATCCAGAGAAGTAGGAACGACCGCCCAACAATCCAGGCGTGCGTGGGATGTGGAACTGCCCCCAAAATACCACATGATGGCCACATGCTACTCAGATGCGAATCACCAGGGGCACCTGAGTAATAGCGCAGTGCCGCCCCTGCGCCTATAAATTCACACTTACCGCGGTCATTATCTCCTTCTTCCACCCTTGCACGAACCCTAGCGCCACCGCTAGCTCTCGACGACGCCGGCGACGAAGCGCTTCGCTGCCGCAACCTCTCTGATGCCGTCTTCACGCTGATCGCGGACATCGTCCTCTCCGCCGTCGCTGTAGGTGTCTTTCGTCGCCAAATTAGGGCACGAAGGATTGAACTGCTCGGCATCATCTCCCACTCCGTCTAGCAGTTCCAAGTGTGGTAAATAAAACTTCTTTTTACAGCCCCTTTTGATCTCATGGTTCTGTCACTTTCTACCATAAGAAGTTTCTCTTCACACAAGTTAGATCTCTCAATCTGCATCTCATAACATGCCTAGTATATTCACTTGTGCTTCATGAAGTAGTTAGATTCCTCACTTGTACTGATCCGTGGGTTCGTACAAATCTGGAACCAACTTCTTATCTATGAGTGAATGTCTTCGCACGATGAGGTCAATGTCTTCTAAACTGATTAATCTTCAAAACCTTCTGAGAATGCATATGACCTCTTCTCCTTCCCTCGCACCTTAATGCTGTCACAGGTACATGTCCGTGGGAGAATCCTTTGGTTCTCATAGTCTGCATTCATTTGCAGAGTTCTTACAGCATCACATAAATTCTCCTGAAGCCAGTTCCTGTTGGTCCAGCAAAAGAAATCCTTTGAAGCCTTTGAACGTCTTGAAGCCTTCCAAGTTAAGGTTTATGGCTTCAGAAACAGCAGCAAGGAAGGGGGGCAGACAGAGACGTGGAGGAACATCCAAAGATCTGCCTGATGAACTGGCAGAAATGTACAAAACAGATCCTGAAGAGAATTATGGTCAGCGCAAGACCCGAATCCAATGGATTCGACGCTATTGGGCAGAACAATGGTTCCAATACCGCTTCGTCACCCAGGAGTATGCTGAGAAAAGTGCCATCAAGAGACCGTGGGGGGACATCCTTTACAAGAACCTCATACCCAGGACCAGAGATGAAGCCATTGCTCAAGGCTTCTACCCATGCATGGTCCGAGGACCACAGCCTGCTGAAGCACATCCGTCGTCACTACTCTGGTGTTGTGATGACAATCTGTTCAAGCACAACTTCCAGTTTGCCCAGAACTCAGCGAAGCAGAACAAGAAGTTGGGGTTAGACTTCAACCCTGGTCCCTCCGCACCAAGGGCAGATGGCACACGCGACGCAGAACCCAATATCATCGGTCCGTATGCCAACTTTGAGGGCCTCATCACCCGCATCTTAGTCCAAGGGACTGCCGTGAATGACCCTCCAGCTGACTCTGAGTCTGATGAAGCTCCTGCTGTACCGAAGCCAAAGCAGTCGAAGAAGCCAAAAGCTTCAAAGCCGGCCCCTTCACCAAAAATCTCAAGGGCGAAGCCATTGGCAACTGCACCTCCTGAAGACAGTGTGCAGTCTGAAGACGTATCCCGCGTCTCCAAGCCCCAGAAGGCCAAGATGCCTCAGCCACACACCGGCAAAGAGCTCACAACTGCTGCCATTCTGCGCAGCGAAGCCATTGATCTGTCAAGTGATGAAGATCTTGGAGATGACGCTCTCGAGCAGCTCATCAAGAGCAAAGAAGAAGCTGAAATCTTCAACAATTTGCCTCTCTTTGATGTCGCCATCATCCACAACTTCATTGACGAATGGTTTGCCACACCAAACATCAGCTTCGAAGATCTGCAGCTGCCCGTTGGCCTCAGCATCGCCTTCCAAGGCGCTATTGCTTCAGAACTTGCAATTGCCCAGCACATTGTTGAACTGAAGCAGAAAATTGATCATGAAAAGGCTCAGTTCAAGAAGCATATGGCCAAGCTCAGCGTGCAAGAAGTGAAGAGCTTCAAGATCATGTTGCACGAACTAAAGGAAAACTTTCTGAAGAAGCATGCAGAAGCTCAAGGTTCGCGGGAGCGAATGAAGACTCTGGCAGACAGATGTGTGCAGGCCTACAATGAGGCTGAGAAGTGCAAGGCACTTGGGCGTCCTGGCATCGACCCCAAGATGGCCACAAAGAAAAAGAAGAAGACTGTTCCAGCTGAACAAGAGGCACCAAGGCAGGAAGCAGTTCCGCTTGTCTTCCCAACTGCAACGACTGGCTCGAAGCCAAAGAGCCGGTCAACAGCTTCAGAGCTCAAGAAGACAAGAACTGCTGAGGCTGAAGCCAGGAAGAGGAAAAGCTCTGAAGCCTCTCCTACTGCCCCCAGCAAGAAAAAGAGAAAGACCAAGAAATCTCGGGCTGCTCCCACAGAGCCCTTGATAGTTGAACCTATTTCTATGGTTCACCCTGATGCAGAACATCAACTAATGGTGCATGAGCCTGCTTCCACAGAGGCTCCTGTTCCTGAAGACATTCCAGTAGCTGATCCCATCGCTGCAGAAGACATTGGTCATCGTGACAATGTAGAAGATGATGCAACCCTTCCTCAATTAGAGCACAGCGAACTCATCAGCATTGGTCGTCCACTGACGCCAATTGCACATGATGCTTCATGGGCAGATCGCCCTCAAGAGGAAGAAGACAATGAGACCCAGCCCACTCCAACCCCACAGGCGTCGTCTGCATTCCGCAGGCTTTGCAAAGGTCCAAGGCCTCAAGTCTATGCTGAAGACATTCCGGCTGCATCAGCCGCAGAAGAAGCACCACAAGAGCCTACTCCTATGCTCCACCAAGAAGCAGTTCTCCAGGAGAACGTGCTTGTGACCGACCCTCCAGCTAGTCAAGCGGAGGCTGAAAATATTGAGGCTGCCACAACCAACACTGAAGCCAATGTGGAGCCCTCCCCACCAAAAGCTTCAGAAGACAGCGAAGCTACTGATCCAGACACTTCTGTTCCTGAGTCTGCTGCAGGTCCTCAATTTGATTACCATGTTGAGCACATGCCTCATGTACAGAAGCCAGTCCCAAGGCTGCCGAGGTTCCCAGGTCCTGCATCAGCACCTCGCTCCTTTAACATCAATAGCTTCAAGGCAGATAATACGTTCTTTAACAGCTCCAAGAACCCCTATTCAAGGAAAAGGATTTCATTAGATAGGTTCTGGAGCTATCCTTAGCGCAGCTACTATTCATGCATCCTATACAACCAAGGTCGCATCTTCCCGCACAAGCTCCTTGATGTTGAAGCCATTGCTGGTCTGCCCTGTTTAGAGGAAGCGTTGGATTGCTTCAAGCAAGTGGGTCTACTGCAATTTGTAAATGATGAAGAGCACTGGAATGAAGAGCTTCTGCTGCAATTCTATGCCACCCTCCACATCAAAGGATACAACAGAGATCCGAAGACTTGGGCCCTGGAGTGGATGACCGGCAATGTCCATCACGAAGCCAATGCATTTGATATCATTGAGCTCACCGGCCTGCCCACTCCTGGCGAATTCTTCGAGGAAGGCTGTCCACTACACACTGAAGCTCTTGAGAGCATATTCCAGAGGCCTGAACCGAATATGAGTCAGATGTTCTCCATGATGAAGCCATTGCCCCACGATGCCCCTCATCCAACAGAGTTCTTCATTGAAGACTTTGAGTACCTGCCCAGAACCATCTATCACATTATCCGGCGGACTCTTTGGCCTATCAAAGGGCACTCTCCAAATGCCAAGATCGAGGGTGCAATGAAGACTCTGATATTTTGTATCCTTCATGGCAAATGCTTCAACGCACAGGACTTCTTCATACGCCAACTTGCTGCATCAGGCTCAGATTTACTTGGTTTGAAGTTCTATGCTCCTTGGGTAATGAGACTGATCAAGCTTCACTCTGCGATCTCATATCAGCCCTCAGCCCGCAACCATCGGATCTTCTTGCCAGATGTGGATACCTCTGCTGAAGCTATATATCCTGAGCCTGCCAAGCAACCTTTGAGTCTTCAGAATGCAGAACACCAGAGCTTCACTCAGAACGTTGAAGGTGTTGAAGCCATCTCCAGGGTGTATCCTTTGGCTGGCACTACACGTGCACCACACCCTGCTTCAACTGAAGCCACTGACAGTGCCACTGCTTCAAGACCCAATAAGCGCACTCGTGTTCTCAACGACCGAGAGCTTCTTGTGGCCCTTCATCAAAAGCAGGATAGGCATCATGACTGGTTGAAGAGATAGATGAAGAGCCTCTTGGTGGATGTAAATCGCATCCGAAATCTTGCCACCAAGAACGCTTTCGTTGCCCATGAAACCTGTCGCCGCACATGGAAAGGGCTAACGATGATGCTTTCTGAAGCTGATCTTCAAGGGGATGGCTTCACTGAGAGATTCAAATTTGACTTCACACCTCCCCGAAGAGTTGTGCTGCTGGGGACACCATCTCTTGAAGACTCTGAGTTTTCTTCCTCTGCTGCAACAGTCACTGCCAGAATCATTGAGGAAGAAGACGATGCTACCTCACCGCCACCTGCTTCAGCACCTCCAAGCTCTTCTGCACCGCCAAATAACGCCAACAACCCTGCTACTTCATCTACTCCTCGTGGGAACGAGTAGATGCTCTATGTCTTCAAACCTTTTTGGCCATTACTGACAAAAGGGGGAGAAGCATATGAGATTGATAGTCTTCAAGCGGGTTCATATGGGCGGGTGCCTTATATTTTGCTTCGTGCTTACAACTCTCGTTTTTTTGCTACATTTGGTTCTTATGAGTTGTAACACTTAAACCAGATGGTCGTCTGCTACTTGTTTGCTACCCTGTTTTGCGAAGATAAATTCCGCATGTGCGACGATAAATTCCGCACTTATCTCATTCTGCAGACGTCCATTTTCCATTATGCATGTCATTATCTTCATATACTTTCACATGCATAGTGGATTGTCATCATAAGCTGAAGTGGATCTCCACAAGCACAACCTGCCATGTGCATTTGCATTCCAAAAGCAAATTAACTTATATGCACATCTTCATGGGGAGCCCTTGCATCTTATGAAGACAATTCCTTATCCTTTACAATTTCACAGACTATATTCCCCGTTGAAAACTTCAACTAGTTTGTCATCAATCACCAAAAAGGGGGAGATTGTAAGTGCATCTAGTGCCACCCCTAGTTGGTTTTGGAGTATTGACGACAAACCTAGTTGAGGGACTAATGTGTTTGTGAGAATTGCAGGATAACACAGGTAGAAGTCCCTCATTGATTCGGTTTTACTACCAGAGATGACCCCTAAAAATGTATGAAGACATTGAAGTCAAAGGTGGTATATGAAGATATTCACATTGAAGACTATGACAAAAGAAGACATGTTATGAAGCCTATGGAGCTCGAAGACTTAGATCTTTCGTAGTTCTTTTTCTTTTGTGTTGAGTCATAGGAACCACCGTACTGTTAAGTGGGGTCCAGGAGAACCAGTCAGAATGACTGAAGTGATGCCTAAACCAAAAAACCTATGTCTTCGAGTGAAGACAATGAGAGCGAATCTTGTCCAGAGCCGGACAAGTCAGCTTTGCTTATAGCCCAAGTAAAGTTGCCATGAGAGTTTGAAATCTGACCGTTGAGACACGTGTCAGTTCCTTAGTGACCCAGGGTCATTTCGAACAAATCAGGTCGGGTTGCCAAGTGGCTATAAATAGCCCACCCCCTACAACCATAAACGGTTGGCTGCTCAGATTGAGAGTACGGCTTTTGTCGTTTGAGAGCAACCCACCTCGAAGCCTTTGAGAGAGAGAGAATTCCTTGCGAGGATAAAGCCCTAACCACCCAGAGCCAGAGAACATTGGGCATCACTTAAGTCTTCTTGTCTGTGTGATCTGAAGACTTATTACACTTGAGGACTGTGCATCCCCAGACGGTTAGGCGTCGCGTTCAGAGAATCCAAGAGACATTGTGGATTGCCAGTGAACGAAGTCTGTGAAGGTTTGGGAGTCTACCTTGAAGACTTACCAAAGTGATTGGGCGAGGACTATGTGACCTTAGCTCAAGGAGAATACGGTGAGGACTTGGTGTCCTGAGCTGCGTGTTCAGGATTGGGTGTCCGAGACTGTGTGTCCTAAGGTTTAAATACCTAGCCGCTTCAACCAGACGTACAGTTGTCACAGCAACTGGAACTGGTCCAACACATCATTGTCTTCAACGAGTCACCGGTTTCATCTTCACTTCCTTTTACTTACTGATCACTCATTGTGAAGTCATTGCGTGTCTATTCTATCTTTTGTCTTCACAACGTGAGTGTATGATCTGTTTGGCTTCATAGTATCTTCCTACCTGATCCTAATTACACTACATCTATTTGTCACTGTGCTTTCACTCTGTTGATACTTGACCATGGCTTGCCTAGTGTAGTCTAACTTCCGCTGCACAGTAATAGGCATATCTCTACTGTTTGTCTTCATAACTTCCATGTTTTGAAGACTTTCATAAAAATCGCCTATTCACCCCCCCTCTAGTTGATATAACGCACTTTCAATATCGGTGTTATGTTCCCGGATTTTGCGTTCCTTACGCGGTTGGGTAATAATGGGAACCCCTTGATAGTTCGCCTTGAATAAAACTCCTCCAGCAATGCCCAACCTTGGTTTTACCATTTGCCACCTAGCCTTTTCTTTCCCTTGGGTTCTGCAGACTCAAGGGTCATCATTATTTTAACCCCCCTCGGCCAGTGCTCCTCTGAGTGTTGGTCCAAACTGTCAGCCGCCGGTGGCCACCAGGGGCAACTCTGGGCTGGCCTACCGGAAGTTTGGACAATCTGAGTGTGCCCTGAGAACGAGATATGTGTAGCTCCTATCGGGATTTGTCAGCACATTCGGGCGGTGTTGCTGGACTTGTTTTACCATTGTCGAAATGTCTTGTAACCGGGATTCCGAGTCTGATCGGGTCTTCCCGCTAGAAGGAATATCCTTCGTTGACCATGAGAGCTTGTGATGGGCTAAGTTGGGACTCCCCTGCAGGGATTTGAACTTTCGAAAGCCGTGCCCGCGGTTATGGGCAGATGGGAATTTGTTAATGTCCAGTTGTAGAAAACCTGAAGTTGACCTTAATTAAAATACATCAACCGCGTGTGTTACCGTGATGGTCTCTTTCCGGCGGTGTCCGGGAAGTGAACACGGTGTTGGAGTTATGTTTGACGTAGGTTGTTCTAGGATCACTTCTTGATCATAGTTCTTCGTTCGTGCTTTGCCTTCTCTTCTCACTCTCTTTTGCGAATATGTTAGCCACCATATATGCTAGTCGCTTGCTGCAGCTCCACCTCATACCTTTTACCCTTCCTATAAGCTTAAATAGTCTTGATCGCGAGGGTGCGAGATTGCTGAGTCCCCGTGACTCACAGATACTTCCAAAACCAGTTTGCAGGTGCCGATGTTACTGAGCAGGTGACGCAACCAAGCTCAAGGAGGAGCTTGATGAAGATCGTGTTCTTTATGTTGTGCCGTTTTCCAGTTGATCAGTAGTGGAGCCCAGTTGGGGTCGATCGGGGATCTGTGTAGCATTTGGGGTAGTCTTCTTTTATTTTGGCTCCGTAGTCGGGCCCTGATTGTATTTGGATGATGTAATGCTTTATTCATGTATTGTGTGAAGTGGCGAGTGTAAGCCAACTATGTATCTCTTTCCCTTATGTATTACATGGGTCGTGTGAAGATTACCTCACTTGCGACATTGCTTTCAATGCGCTTATGCCTCTAAGTCGTGCTTCGACACGTGGGAG
The DNA here is from genome assembly GCF_018294505.1 of Triticum aestivum. Classification (NCBI taxonomy): domain Eukaryota; kingdom Viridiplantae; phylum Streptophyta; class Magnoliopsida; order Poales; family Poaceae; genus Triticum; species Triticum aestivum. Next base: position 301,263,346 of record NC_057809.1, read on the forward strand.
ATATAGCCGCATCGAGGGCGTTACACGGGGCTGAGGGTATGTACCAGTAGCTATGTGTTTGATCTCTCTCTCTCTCTCTCTCGTGTTCTTGAGGTGATACGATCTTGATGTATCGCGAGCTTTTCTATTATAGTTGGATCTTATGATGTTTTCTCGTCCCTCTACTCTCTTGTAATGGATTGAGTTTTCCCTTTGAAGTTATCTTACCAGATTGAGTCTTTAAAGATTTGAGAACACTTGATGTATGTCTTGTCGTGCGTACCTGTGGTGACAATGGGATACCACGTGATTCACTTGATGTATGTTTTGGTGATCAACTTGCGGGTTCCGCCCATGAACCTATGCATAGGGGTTGGCACAAGTTTTCGTCGTGATTCTCCGGTAGAAACTTTGGGGCGCTCTTTGAGGTTCTATGTGTTGGTTGCATAGATGAATCTGAGATTGTGTGATGCATATCGTATAATCATACCCACGGATACTTGAGGTGACATTGGAGTATCTAGGTGACATTAGGGTTTTGGTTGATTTGTGTCTTTAAGGTGTTATTCTAGTACGAACTCTAGGGCTATTTGTGACATTTATAGGAATAGCCCAATGGATTGATTGGAAAGAATAACTTTGAGGTGGTTTCGTACCCTACCATAATCTCTTCGTTTGTTCTCCGCTATTAGTGACTTTGGAGTGACTCTTTGTTGCATGTTGAGGGATAGTTATGTGATCCAATTATGTTATTATTGTTGAGGGAACTTGCACTAGCGAAAGTATGAACCCTAGGCCTTGTTTCAACGCATTGCAATACCATTTATGCTCACTTTTATCATTAGTTACCTTGCTGTTTTTATATTTTCAGATTACAAAAACCTTTATCTACTATCCATATACCACTTGTATCACCATCTCTTTGCCGAACTAGTGCACCTATACAATTTACCATTGTATTGGGTGTGTTGGGGACACAATAGACTCTTTGTTATTTGGTTGCAGGGTTGCTTGAGAGAGACCATCTTCATCCTACGCCTCCTATGGATTGATAAACCTTAGGTCATCCACTTGAGGGAAATTTGCTACTGTCCTACAAACCTCTGCACTTGGAGGCCCAACAACGTCTACAAGAAGAAGGTTGTGTAGTAGACATCAAGCTCTTTTCTGGCGCCGTTGCCGGGGAGGTGAGTGCTTGAAGGTATATCTTTAGATCTTGCAATCAAATCTTTTTGTTTCTTGTTTTAGCACTAGTTTAATTTATAAAAGAAAATTACAAAACAAAAAATGGAATTAAGTTTGCCTCATATGCTTCATATTTTTAATATCTTTCGTGAGTATGATGGGAAGGAAAATTGTGTCAAAGTGTTAGAAGAAGAATGCATTAAAATGTTTGGCACTAAATATTTGAATGATGAGCATGATTGCAATGTTGTTAGTATGAATTCCTTGAATATCCATGATGCTAATGATATGCAAAGCCACAAGCTCGGGGAAGCTATGTTTGATGAAGATGATATTTTTTGTCCCCCAAGTTTTGATGAGCAAATTTATTATGATGAAAGCATGCCTCCTATTTATGATGATTATATTGATGAAAATGGATTTGGAGAGGTCATGACTTTATTTTGTGATGAATCCACTATTCCGGAAGAGGTTCCAATCGACTATGAGAACAAAGTTGCTATCTATGATGATTATTGTGATGACTTGTATGCTATAAAGAATAATGATAACTATGAAAATTGTCATCACAATTTTAGTTTTCAATTGGATTATGCCTCACATGATAATTATTTCGTTGAGTTTGCTCCCACTACTATTGATGAGAAGAAATTTGCTTATGTGGAGAGTAATAAAAATTATATGCTTGTAGATCATGAAAAGAATGCTTTAGGTGCTGGTTATATTGTTGAATTCATTCATGATGCTACTGAAAATTATTATGAGGGAGGAACATATGCTTGTAGGAATTGCAATAATATCAAGTTTCCTCTCTATGTGCTTAAAATTTTGAAGGTATGCTTGTTTTACCTTCATATGCAAGTTGATTTTTGTTCCCACAAGTTGTTTGCTCACAAAATCCCTATGCATAGGAAGAGGGTTAGACTTAAATGTGCTAGTTATATTCTTCATGATGCTCTCTTTATGTTACAATTCTTATCTTTTATGTGAGCATCATTTAAATCATCGTGCCTAGCTAGGGGCGTTAAACGATAGCGCTTGTTGGGAGGCAACCCAACTTTATTTTTGTTCCTTGCTTTCTGTTACTGTTTAGTAATAAATAATTCATCTAGCCTCTGTTTAGATGTGGTTTTATGATTTTAATTAGTGTTTGTGCCAAGTAGAACCTTTGGGAAGACTTGGGGAAAGTCTTTTTGATCTTGCTGTAAAAAATAGAAACTTTAGCGCTCACGAGAATTGCTGCCATTTTTTTATTGGAGAGTGATATTTAGTTAATTCTTTTTGAAGATGATTAATAGATAAATTCCTCAAGTCCAGAAATTTATTTTATAATTTTTGAGGTTCCATAAGTTTGCGTTAGTTACAGATTACTACAGACTGTTCTGTTTTTGACAGATTCTGTTTTTCATGTGTTATTTACTTATTTTGATGAATCTATGGCTAGTAAAATAGTTTATTATCCATATAGAAGTTGTAATACAGTAGGTTTAACACCAATATAAATAAATAATGAGTTCATTACAGTACCTTGAAGTGGTGTTTTGTTTTCCTTCGCTAACGGAGCTTACGAGTTTTCTGTTAAGTTTTGTGTTGTGAAGTTTTCAAGTTTTGGGTAAAGATTCGATGGATTATGGAATAAGGAGTGGCAAGAGCCTAAGCTTGGGGATGAACAAGGCACCCCAAGGTAATATTTAAGGACAACCAAGAGCCTAAGCTTGGGGATGCCCCGGAAGGCATCCCCTCTTTTGTCTTCGTTCATCGGTAACTTTACTTGGAGCTATATTTTTATTCGCCACATGATATGTGTTTTGCTTGGAGCGTCAATTTATTTTGTTAGGATTGGCTTGATGTTTGAATAAAATACCAAGATATGAAATTATTAAATGTTAGAGAGTCTTCACATAGTTGCATAATTATTCGACTACTCATTGATCTTCACTTATATCTTTCGGAGTAGTTTGTCATTTGCTCTAGTGCTTCACTTATATCTTTCTAGAGCACGGTGGTGGTTTTATTTTATAGAAATAGATGAACTCTCATGATTCACTTATATTATTTTGAGAGTCTTTAGAACAGCATGGTAGTTCGCTTTGGTTATGAAACTAGTCCTAATATGATGGGCATCCAAGAGGGATATAATAAAAACTTTCATATAGAGTACATTGAATATTAAGAGAAGTTTGATACTTGATGATTGTTTTGAGATATGAAGATGGTGATATTAGAGTCATGCTAGTTGAGTAGTTGTGAATTTGAGAAATACTTGTGTTGAAGTTTGTGATTCCCGTAGCATGCACGTATGGTGAACCGTTATGTGATGAAGTCAGAGCATGATTTATTTATTGATTGTCTTCCTTATGAGTGGCGGTCGAGGACGAGCGATGGTCTTTTCCTACCAATCTATCCCCCTAGGAGCATGCGCATAGTACTTTGTTTCGATAACTAATATATTTTTGCAATAAGTATGTGAGTTCTTTATGATTAATGTTGAGTCCATGGATTATACGCACTCTCACCCTTCCACCATTGCTAGCCTCTCTAATACCGGGGACTTTTCGCCAGTATCATACACCCATCATATACCTTCCTCAAAACAGCCACCATACCTACCCATCATGGCATTTCCATAGCCATTCCGAGATATATTGCCATGCAACTTTCCACCGTTCCGTTTATTATGACACACTCCATCATTGTCATATTGCTTGGATGATCATGTAGTTGACATCGTATTTGTGGCAAAGCCACCATTCATAATTCTTCCATACATGTCACTCTTGAGTCATTTCACATCCCGGTACACCGCCAGAGGCATTCATATAGAGTCATATCTTGTTCTAAGTATCGAGTTGTAATTCTTGAGTTGTAAGAAAATAAAAGTGTGATGATCATCATTACTAGAGCATTGTCCCAGTGAGGAAAGGATGATGGAGACTATGATTCCCCCACAAGTCGGGACGAGACTCCGGACAAAAAAAAGAAGAAAAAAAAAGAGGCCATAAAAAAAGAGAAAAGGGCCAAATAAAAAAATTAAAAAATGAGAGAAAAAAGAGAGAAGGGGCAATGCTACTATCCTTTTACCACACTTGTGCTTCCAAGTAACACCATGATCTTCATGATAGAGAGTCTCCTATGTTGTCACTTTCATATACTAGTGGGAATCTTTCATTATAGAACTTGGCTTGTATATTCCAATGATGGGCTTCCTCAAAATGCCCTAGGTCTTAGTGAGCAATGGAGTTGGGATGCACACCCACTAGTTTCTTTTGTTGAGCTTTCATATATTTATAGCTCTAGTGCATCCGTTGCATGGCAATCCTTACTCACTCACATTGATATCTATTGATGGGCATCTCCATAGCCCGTTGATACGCCTAGTTGATGTGAGACTATCTTCTTCTTTTTGTCTTCCCCACAACAACCATCCTATTCCACCTATAGTGCTATATCCATGGCTCACGCTCATATATTGCGTGAAGATTGAAAAAGTTTGAGAACATAAAAAATATGAAACAATTGCTTGGCTTGCCATCGGGGCTGTGCATGATTTGAATATGTTGTGTGGTGAAGATGGAGCATAGCCAGACTATATGATTTTGTAGGGATAACTTTCTTTGGCCATGTTATTTTGAGGAGACACAATTGCTATGTTAGTATGCTTGAAGTATTATTATTTTTATATCAATATTAAACTTTTGTCTTGAATCTTTCGGATCTGAATATCCTTGCTACAATAAAGAAAATTTCATTGAGAAATATGTTAGGTAGCATTCCACATCAAAAATTCTGTTTTTATCATTTACCTACTCGAGGACGAGCAGGAATTAAGCTTGGGGATGCTGATACGTCTCCAATGTATCTATAATTTTTGATTGTTCCATGCTATTATATTATCAACTTTGGATGTTTATAGGCTTTATTATACACTTTTATATTATTTTTGGGACTAACCTATTAACCCAGAGCCCAGTGCCAGTTTCTGTTTTTTCCTTGTTTTAGAGTATCGCAGAAAGAAAAATCAAACGGAGTCCAATTGACCTGAAACTTCACGGAACTTATTTTTGGAAGGAAAGCAACCCGGGAGACTTGGAGTCCACGTTAAGGAAGCTTCAAGGAAGCCACGAGGTAGGGGGGCGCGCCCACCCCCCTTGGGCGCGCCCTCCACCCTCGTGGGCCCCTCGTGGCTCCCCTGACGTACTTCTTCCGCCTATATATCTCCATATACCCTAAAAACATCCGGGAGCACAATAGATCGGGAGTTCCGCCGCTAGAAGCCTCCGTAGCCACCGAAAGCCAATCTAGACCCGTTTCGGCACCCTGTCGGAGGGGGGAATCCCTCTCCGGTGGCCATCTTCATCATCCAGGTGCTCTCCGTGATGAGGAGGGAGTAGTTCTCCCTCGGGGCTGAGGGTATGTACCAGTAGCTATGTGTTTGATCTCTCTCTCTCTCTCGTGTTCTTGAGGTGATACGATCTTGATGTATCACAAGCTTTGCTATTATAGTTGGATTTTATGATGTTTTCTCCCCCCCTCTACTCTCTTGTAATGAATTGAGTTTTCCCTTTGAAGTTATCTTATCGGATTGAGTATTTAAAGATTTGAGAACACTTGATGTATGTCTTGCCGTGCGTATCTGTGGTGACAATGGGTGTAACGCCTGGATAATTAGGCTACAGTAAAACTCTCTTAATGATGCCAAGTCATCTTTGATTACTGTTGCTAAACTTCCGTTAGTTAACCGATTCAAAAATCAATTCTAAAAAAATGGCACACAACAAAAGTTTTTAAAAGTTGAAACAAAAATGTTCGGACAGTGCCAAAAATGGCATAGGTAATTATGGTGTAGAAGTCACAATTGTATAAATTACCTAAATGCCCTAAATTAAATAAAACAGAAAGGGAAAAAGAAATAAATAAAATAAATACAAAACAGAAAAAATAAAGAAAGAAAGCCCCCTGGACTAGGCGGGCCAGCTCACAGGCCAGACCGGCCCACGTGGCCCAGCTGGCCACAAACGGCCCGGCTCCCCTGCCTCGTCCCCTTCCCCTGTTCCCCCGACCCGGGTCGGAACAGGGGCGCGCCCCGCCTAACCGCCTCGCCGGCACCGACGCCGAGAGGAGATAAGGATGCCATGCCCCGCCTCCTCGAACCCGCCTCCCACTTCCCCCTGCTCCCTCTCTCGGTGCCTGCGCTTCCCCCCCCTCAGATCCACCGCGCTGCTTCCCCTTCCCCATCGCCGCCGAACGCCACCGCCGCCATGGCTCCGGCCTAGCCACGACCACCGCACCCGCCTTGCCGCCCCACTGTGTCCCCAAGGTCCGCCGCCGTCCGCTGCTTCGACTGGTGCATCCCGTTGGAGCTCGGAGCCACCGCAACGCCGCCGTCTTCCTCCTCTGCTCCGATGAGCCTTGTCGCCGCGCTTCACCAACTCCGGCAACGCCCCTGCTGCTACTAAACCACCACGGGCCATCTTGCGTGCCACACGGTGAGCTCCCCCGCCTCCTGTTCCTCCTCGTTAAGCCCCTTGCGCACCGTAGCTACGTCGTCGTCGTTGCCGTGAGCCCGTCGCCGCGGATCGCCTCGCTGCCGTGGCCATGCTCTCCGTCGTGCTCGCCTGAGCACGACATCATGTTCCTGGTGCTTCTAGGACCGCAACGCGCCCGCTCACGCGCTTATTCATGGCCGCTAGCCCCTAGCTCGACGAGCGCCCGAGCGTGCCGCCGCGGAGCTCGTCGTCGACGAGTCTCCGGTGACCAAATGGTCACGGGCTCGTGCCGTTGTACTCGCGCGCGCGCATAGGCTTCGCCCCGCTCTTCTGTTTGCCCAGTAGCGCGCCGCATCGCCGTTGTCGTTGCTCGCCCGAAACCCCTCACCGGCGATGAGCTCGATGCGCCCTTCTCCGGCCACCGAATCTCGCCAGACCACCTCCAACCGACGCGTCATCATCTTGCCGTTCCAACGCGCCCGTCCGCGCTCGATTTGGTGCCCCGTAGGTGAATCCCGACGCATGCCGGCGTTCGGTCGCTGCGTGCGAGCTCACCGGAGCTACTCCGGCGGCTCCGCTGAGCTGGCACACCGGGCCCACCCCTGGGTCACTGCCTGTGGGCCTGGGGGCCCCAACTGGCCATGTTGACCGAGGTCAACTGCGCTGATGTGGCAGCTACTGCCACTGACATGCGGGCCCACGTCATTTAAAACATTTTGTAAATAAATAAAATGATAATTATTTCATTAATTAATTTAATTAACTAAATAGTCACTGACTACTAGGTCCCACCCACTAATTAACCCAATTAGTTAGACTAAACCCCCTGTTAGTGACCCACACAATGACATGTGTGTCCCACTGGACCCACCTGTCTGGTTTGACTGGTCAACCGACCAGTTGACCTGCTGACATCACTCTGATGTCATGCTTGCGTCATCAAACACTGTTCTAGATAATGTTGGATTTAAATAAATAATTAAAATCAGAAAATGATTTAAATCTTTAGAAAATCATATCTTTTAATCCGTAACTCGGATGAAAATACGTTCAACATGAAAGTTGCTCAGAACCACGAGACGAATCCGGATACGCAGTCCGTTCGTCCGTCACACATCCCTAGCATAGCAAACACACAACTTTCCCCCTTTGGTTCATCTGTCTAAAAACGTGAAACACCGGGAATACTTCCCCGGATGTTTCCCCCCTTCACCGGTACTGCCTCGTACCGCATTAGGGCACCCCTAGCACCGATACTTGTCATGTCATGCATCACTATGCATCTGTTTGCTTAATATTTATTGTTTCTTCCCCCTCTTCTCTCGCTAGACACTGAGACCGACGCTGCTGCTACCCAGTACGACTACGGTGTTGACGACCCCTCTCTCTTGCCAGAGCAACCAGGCAAGCCCCCCCCTTGATCACTAGATATCGCCTACTCTACTCTCTATATGTTGGGGAACGTAGCATAAATTCAAAATTTTCCTACGTGTCACCAAGATCTATCTGTGGAGTCATCTAGCAACGAGGGAGGAGTGGATCTACATACCCTTGTAGATCGCGCGCGGAAGCGTTCAAGAGAACGGGGTTGATGGAGTCGTACTCGTCGTGATTCAAATCACCAATGATCCTAGCGCTGAACGGACGGCACCTCCGCGTTCAACACACGTATGGAGCAGCGACGTCTCCTCCTTCTTGATCCAGCAAGGGGGAAGGAGAGGTTGATGGAGATCCAACAACACGTCGGCGTGGTGGTGGAAGTAGCGGGATTCCAACAGGGCTTCGCCAAGCGCTGCGGGAGGAGGGAGATGTGTCATGGGAGGGAGCGGGAGGCACCAGGGCTTAGGTGTGGTTGCTCCTCCTTTTCCCCACTATATATAGGGGAGAGGGAGGAGGGTGCGCCCCCTCTAGGGTTCCCACCCCTAGGGGGGGCGGCAGCCCTAGATGGGAAACAAGGTGCGGCCAAGAGGGGAGAGAGGGAGGCGCCCCCTAGGGTGGGCCTTAGGCCCATCTAAGCCTAGGGTTTCCTCCTTTTTTCCTCCTAGCTGCTCCTTGGGCCTTGTGGGAGGCGCACCAGCCCACTCAGGGGCTGGTCCCTCACTACTCTTGGCCCATGCAAGCCTCCGGGGTTGTTGGCCCCACTTGGTGGACCCCCGGGACCCTCCCGGTGGTCCTGGTACATTACCGATAAACCCCGAAACTCTTCCGGTGACCAAAACAGGACTTCCCATATATAAATATTTACCTCCGGACCATTCCGGAACTCCTCGTGACGTCCAGGATCTCATCCGGGACTCCAAACAACATTCAGTAACCACATACAAACTTCCTTTACAACCCTAGCGTCATCGAACCTTAAGTGTGTAGACCCTACTGGTTCGGGAGACATGCAGACATGACCGAGATGTTCTCCGGTCAATAACCAACAGCGGGATCTGGATACCCATGTTGGCTCCCACATGTTCCACGATGATCTCATCGGATGAACCACGATGTCAAGGACTTAATCAATCCCGTATACAATTCCCTTTGTCTAGCGGTATTGTACTTGCCCGAGATTCGATCGTCGGTATCCCAATACCTTGTTCAATCTCGTTACCGGCAAGTCTCTTTACTCGTTCCGTAACACATCATCCCGTGATCAACTCTTTGATCACATTGTGCACATTATGATGATGTCCTACCGAGTGGGCCCAGAGATACCTCTCCGTTTACACGGAGTGACAAATCCCAGTCTCGATTCGTGCCAACCCAACAGACGCTTTCAGAGATACCTGTAGTGCACCTTTATAGTCACCCAGTTATGTTGTGACGTTTGGTACACCCAAAGCATTCCTACGGTATCCGGGAGTTGCACAATCTCATGGTCTAAGGAAATGATACTTGACATTAGAAAAGCTTTAGCATACGAACTACACGATCTTTGTGCTAGGCTTAGGATTGGGTCTTGTCCATCACATCATTCTCCTAATGATGTGATCCCGTTATCAATGACATCCAATGTCCATGGTCAGGAAACCGTAACCATCTATTGATCAACGAGCTAGTCAACTAGAGGCTTACTAGGGACATGGTGTTGTCTATGTATCCACACATGTATCTGAGTTTCCTATCAATACAATTATAGCATGGATAATAAACGATTATCATGAACAAGGAAATATAATAATAACTAATTTATTATTGCCTCTAGGGCATATTTCCAACAGTCTCCCACTTGCACTAGAGTCAATAATCTAGTTCACATCGCCATGTGATTAACACTCACAGGTCACATCGCCATGCAACCAACATCCAAAGAGTTTACTAGAGTCAATAATCTAGTTCACATCACTATGTGATTAACACTCAATGAGTTCTGGGTTTGATCATGTTGCTTGTGAGAGAGGTTTTAGTCAACGGGTCTGAACCTTTCAGATCCGTGTGTGCTTTACAAATCTTTATGTCAACTCCTAGATGCAGCTACCACGCTCTATTTGGAGCCATTTCAAATAACTGTTCTACTTGGAGTTATTCTAAATTGTTGCTCCATTATACGTATCCGGTATCTCTACTTAGAGCTATCCGGATAGGTGTTAAGATTGTATCGTCGTAACTCTTTACGTCGAACTCTTTATCACCTCCATAACTGAGAAAATTCCTTAGTCCACTAGTTACTAAGGATAACTTTGACCGCTGTACTGTGATCCATTCCTGGATCACTCTTGTACCCCTTGACTGACTCATGGCAAGGCACACTTCAGGTGCGGTACATAGCATAGCATACTGTAGAGCCTATGTCTTAAGCATAGGGGACAACCTTCGTCCTTTCTCTCTATTCTGCCGTGGTCGAGCTTTAAGTCTTAACTTCATACCTTACAACTCAGGCAAGAACTCCTTCTTTGACTGATCCATCTTGAACACCTTCAAGATCATGTCAAGGAATGTGCTCATTTGAAAGTACCATTAAGCGTTTTGATCTATCCTTATAGATCTTGATGCTCAATGTTCAAGTAGCTTAATCCAGGCTTTCCATTGAAAAATACTTTCCAAATAACCCTATATGCTTTCCAGAAATTCTACGTCATTTCTGATCCATAATATGTCAACAACATATACTCATCAGAAATTCTATAGTGCTCCCACTCACTTCTTTGGAAATACAAGTTTCTCATAAACTTTGTATACACCCAAAATCTTTGATCATCTCATCAAAGCATACATTCCAACTCCGAGATGCCTACTCCAGTCCTTAGAAGGATTGCTGGAGCTTTGCATACTTATTAGCATCTCTCAGGATTGACAAAACCTTCCGGTTGTATCACATACAACCTTTCCTCAAGAAAATCGTCGAGGAAACAATGTTTTGACATCCTATCTGCAAGATTTCATAAATAATGCAGTAATCGCTAATATAATTCCAACAGACTCTTAGCATCGCTACGAGTGAGGAAGTCTCACCGTAGTCAACTCCTTGAACTTGTCGGAAACTTCTTAACGACAAGTCGAGCTTTCTTAATGGTGATACTTACCATCATTGTCCGTCTTCCTTTTAAAATCCATCTGCACTCAACAGCCTTACGACCATCTGGCTATTCTGCCAAAGTCTACACTTTGTTTTCATACATGGATCCTCTCTCGGATTTTATGGCCTCGAGCCATTTATCGGAATCCGGGCCCACCATCGCTTCTCCATAGCTCGTAGGTTCATTGTTGTCTAGCAACATGACTTCCAAAACAGGATTACGTACCACTCTGAAGTAGTACGCATCCTTGTCATCCCACGAGGTTTGGTAGTGACTTGATCTGAAGTTTCATGATCACTATCATAAGCTTCCACTTCAATTGGTGTAGGTGCCACAAGAATAACTCCTGTGCCCTGCCACACACTAGTTGAAGAGACGGTTCAATAACCTCATCAAGTCTCCACCATCCTCCCACTCAATTCTTTCGAGAGAAACTTTTCCTCGAGAAAGGACCCGATTCTAGAAACAATCCCTTATTGCTTTCGAATCTGAGACAGGAGGTATACCCAACTGTTTTGGGTGTCCTATGAAGATGCATTTATCTGCTTTGGGTTTGAGCTTATCAGCCTGAAACTTTTTCACATAAGCATCGCAGCCCCAAACATTTAAGAAATGACAGCTTAGGTTTCTCTAAACCATAGTTCATATGGTGTCATCTCATCGGAATTACATGGTGCCCTATTTAAAGTGAATGTGGTTGTCTCTAATGCCTAACCCATAAACTATCATGGTAATTCGATAAGAGACATCATGGTATGCATCATATCCAATAGGGTGCAGTTATGATGTTCGGACACACCATCACACTATGGTGTTCCAGGCTGTATTAGTTGTGAAACAGTTTCCACAATGTCTTAATTCTGTGCCAAACTCGTAATTCAGATATTCATCTCTAGGATCATATCATAGATATTTTATCCTCTTGTTACGACGATCTTTCAACTTCACCCTAAAATTACTTGAACCATTCAATAATTCAGACTCGTGATTCATCAAGTAAATATACTCAACATCTACTCAAATCATCTGTGAAGTAAGAACATAACGGTATCCACTACATGCCTCGGCACTCATTGGACTGCACACATCAAAATGTATTACTTTCAACAAGTTGCTTTCTAGTTCCATTTTACTGAAACCGAGGCTTTCAGTCATCTTGCCTATGTGGTATGTTTTGCATGTCTCAAGTGATTCAAGATCAAGTGAGTTCAAACGGTCCATTTGCATGGAGTTTCTTCATGCATATACACCAATAGACATGGTTCGCATGTCTCAAACTTTTAAAAAATGAGTGAGCCCAAAGATCCATCAACATGGAGCTTCTTCATGCGTTTTATACCGATATGACTTAAGTGGCAGTGCCACAAGTAGGTGGTACTATCATTACTATCTTTTGGCATGAACATGTGTAACATTATGATCGAGATTCAATAAACCATTCATTTTAGGCGTAAGACCATTGAAGGTATTATTCAAATAAACAGAGTAACCATTATTCTCCTTAAATGAATAACCGTATTGCCATAGACATAATCCAAACATGTCTATGCTCAACGCAAACACCAAACTCGATGGTAGAGGGAGCGTGCGATATTTGATCAACCTTGGAAATACTTCCAACACATATCGTCATCTCACCTTTAGCTAGTCTCCGTTTATTCCATAGCCTTTTGTTTCGAGTTACTAACACTTAGCAACCGAACCGGTATCTAATACCCTGGTGCTACTAGGAGTACTAGTAAAGTACACATCAACACAATGTATATCCAATATACTTCTATCGACCTTGCCAGCCTTCTCATCTACCAAGTATCTAGGGTAATTCTGCTCCAGTGGCTGTTCCCCTTATTACAGAAGCACTCAGTCTCGGGTTTGGGTTCAACCTTGGGTTTCTTCACTGGAGTAGCAGCTGAATTACCGTTTCATGAAGTATCCCTTTGTTCCCTTGCCCTTCTTGAAACTAGCGGTTTCACCAACCATCAACAATTGATGCTCCTTCTTGATTTCTACTTTCGCGGTGTCAAACATCACGAATATCTCAAGGATCATCATATATGTCCCTGATATATCATAGTTCATCACGAAGCTCTAGCAGCTTGGTGGTAATGACTTCGGAGAACCATCACTATTTCATCTGGAAGATCAACTCCCACTCGATTCAAGCGATTGTTGTACTCAGACAATCTGAGCACAAGCTCAACAATTGAGCTTTTCTCCCTTAGTTTGCAGGCTAAGAAAATCGTCGGAGGTCTTATACCTCTTGACGTGGGCACGAGCCTGAAATCCCAATTTCAGCCCTCGAAACATCTCATATGTTTCGCGACGTTTCAAAACCGTCTTCGGTGCCTCAATTCTAAACCGTTTAATTGAACTATCACGTAGTTATCAAAATGTGTATGTCAGATGTTCGCAACATCCACAGACGACGTTCGAGGTTCAGCACACTGAGCGGTGCATTAAGGACATAAGCCTTCTATGAAGCAATGAGGACAATCCTCGGTTTACGGACCTAGTCTGCATAATTGCTACTATCAACTTTCAACTAAATTTTCTCTAGGAACATATCTAAACAGTAGAACTGAAGCGCGAGCTACGACATAATTTGCGAAGATCTTTTGACTATGTTCAGGATAATTAAGTTCATCTTATGAACTCCCACTCATATAGACATCCCTCTAGTCATCTAAGTGATTACATGATCCGAGTCAACTAGGCCGTGTTCGATCATCACGTGAGACGGACTAGTCATCATAGGTGAACATCTTCATGTTGATCATATCTACCATACGACTCATGCTCGACCTTTCGGTCTTCTGTGTTCCGAGGCCATGTCTATGCACATGCTAGGCTCGTCAAGTTAACCCTAAGTGTTTTGCATGTGTAAAACTGTCTTACACCCGTTGTATGTGAACATAAGGATCTATCACACCCGATCATCACGTGGTGCTTCGAAACGACGAACTTTAGCAACGGTGCACAGTTAGGGGAGAACACATTCTTGAAATTGTAATGAGGGATCATCTTATTTACTACCGTCGTTCTAAGCAAATAAGATGTATAAACATGATAAACATCACATGCAATCAAATAATAGTGACATGATATGGCCAATATCATATAGCTCCTTTGATCTCCATCTTGGGGCTCCATGATCATCTATTACAAGAACATGATCAATCTCATACATCACATATATCATTCATCACATCCTTTTGGCCATATCACATCACATAGCATATCCTGCAAAAACAAGTTAGACGTCCTCTAATTGTTGTTTGCATGTTTTACGTGGCTGCTATGGGTTTCTAGCAAGAACGTTTCTTACCTACGCAAAAACCACAACGTGATATGCCAATTGCTATTTACCCTTCATAAGGACTCTTTTCATCGAATCCGATCCAACTAAAGTAGGAGAGACAGACACCCGCTAGCCACCTTATGCATCTAGTGCATGTCAGTCGGTGGAACCAGTCTCACGTAAGAGTACGTGTAAGGTCGGTCCGGGCCACTTCATCCCACAATGCCACCGAATCAAGATTGGACTAGTAACAGTAAGCATATTGAACAAAATCAACGCCCACAACTACTTTGTGTTCTACTTGTGCATAGAAACTACGCATAGACCTAGCTCATGATGCCACTGTTGGGGAACGTAGCATAAATTCAAAATTTTCCTACGTGTCACCAAGATCTATCTATGGAGTCATCTAGCAACGAGGGAGGAGTGGATCTACATACCCTTGTAGATCGCGCGCGGAAGCGTTCAAGAGAACGGGGTTGATGGAGTCTTACTCGTCGTGATTCAAATCACCGATGATCCTAGCGCCGAACGGACGGCACCTCCGCGTTCAACACACGTACGGAGCAGCGACGTCTCCTCCTTCTTGATCCAGCAAGGGGGAAGGAGAGGTTGATGGATATCCAACAATAGGACGGCGTGGTGGTGGAAGTAGCGGGATTCCAACAGGGCTTCACCAAGCGCTGCGGGAGGAGGGAGATGTGTCATGGGAGGGAGCGGGAGGCGCCAGGGCTTAGGTGTGGTTGCTCCTCCTTTTCCCCACTATATATAGGGGAGAGGGAGGAGGGTGCGCCCCCTCTAGGGTTCCCACCCCTAGGGGGGCAGCAGCCCTAGATGGGAAACAAGGGGCGGCCAAGAGGGGAGAGAGGGAGGCGCCCCCTAGGGTGGGCCTTAGGCCCATCTAAGCCTAGGGTTTCCTCCTTTTTTCCTCCTAGCTGCCCCTTGGGCCTTGTGGGAGGCGCACCAGCCCACTCAGGGGCTGGTCCCTCACCACTCTTGGCCCATGCAAGCCTCCGGGGTTGGTGGCCCCACTTGGTGGACCCCCGGGACCCTCCCGGTGGTCCCGGTACATTACCGATAAACCCCGAAACTCTTCCGGTGACCAAAACAGGACTTCCCATATATAAATCTTTACCTCCGGACCATTCCGGAACTCCTCGTGACGTCCGGGATCTCATCCGGGACTCCGAACAACATTCGGTAACCACATACAAACTTCCTTTACAACCCTAGCGTCATCGAACCTTAAGTGTGTAGACCCTACAGGTTCGGGAGACATGCAGACATGACCGAGACGTTCTCCGGTCAATAACCAACAGCGGGATCTGGATACCCATGTTGGCTCCCACATGTTCCACAATGATCTCATCGGATGAACCACGATGTCAAGGACTTAATCAATCCCGTATACAATTCCCTTTGTCTAGCGGTATTGTACTTGCCTGTGATTCGATCGTCGGTATCCCAATACCTTGTTCAATCTCGTTACCGGCAAGTCTCTTTACTCGTTCCGTAACACATCATCCCGTGATCAACTCCTTGATCACATTGTGCACATTATGATGATGTCCTACCGAGTGGGCCCAGAGATACCTCTCCGTTTGCACGGAGTGACAAATCCCAGTCTCAATTCGTGCCAACCCAACAGACACTTTCAGAGATGCCTGTAGTGCACCTTTATAGTCACCCAGTTACGTTGTGACGTTTGGTACACCCAAAGCATTCCTACGGTATCCGGGAGTTGCACAATCTCATGGTCTAAGGAAATGATACTTGATATTAGAAAAGCTTTAGCATACGAACTACACGATCTTTGTGCTAGGCTTAGGATTGGGTCTTGTCCATCACATCATTCTCCTAATGATGTGATCCCGTTATCAATGACATCCAATGTCCATGGTCAGGAAACCATAACCATCTATTGATCAACGAGCTAGTCAACTAGAGGCTTACTAGGGACATGGTGTTGTCTATGTATCCACACATGTATCTAAGTTTCCTATCAATACAATTATAGCATGGATAATAAATGATTATCATGAACAAGGAAATATAATAATAACTAATTTATTATTGCCTCTAGGGCATATTTCCAACACTATACTGCTTGCATTAGAGTAGTGTAGCATGTTACTGCTTTCTGTTAATCCTATCCTGATGCATAGCCTGTCCTTGCTACTACTGTTGTTACCTTTACCTGCAATCCTAATGCTTAGTATAGGATGCTAGTTTATCATCAGTGGCCATACATTCTTGTCCGTCTGCCATGCTATACTATCGGGCCGTGATCACTCGGGAGTTGATCACGGGTATATACATATACATAATATATGATACTTGTGGTGACTAAAGACGGGTCGGCTTGTAGGAGTACCCGCGAGTGATTCATGGATTGGGTCCGAAAGGACGTTTGTCCTGACGGCTCTCTGAGTGGATCTTTGTGGTGAAGCGACAGGGCAGGTTGAGACCACCTAGGAGACAGGTGGGCCTGGCCCTGGTCGGCGTTCGCGGTTATTTCAAAATAACATGTTTAATGAGATCTTGGTATTTGATCTGAGTCTGGCTACTGGCCTATATGCACTAATCATCTACGCGGGGACAGTTATGGGCACTCGACGTCGTGGTATCAGCTGAAGCCTTCGTGACGTCAGCGACTGAGCGGTGCGTGCCGGGTTGGACTGGAACGCCTACTCTTGTATAAGGGAGGCTAGGTGTCGGTGTCAAAACCGGCGGATCTCGGGTAGGGGGTCCCGAACTGTGCGTCTAGGCCGGGTGGTAACAGGAGACAAGGGACACGAAGTTTTACCCAGGTTCGGGCCCTCTCGATGGAGGTAAAACCATACGTCCTGCTTGGTTAATATTGATGATATGGGTAGTACAAGAGTAGATCTACCATGATATCGAGGATGCTAAACCCTAGAAGCTAGCCTATGGTATGATTGTTGATGTGTATGTTGTTCTACAGACTAAAACCCTCCGGTTTATATAGACACCGGATAGGGTTAGGGTTACATAGAGTCGGTTACAATGGTAGGAGATCTTCATATCCGTATCGCCAAGCTTGCCTTCCACGCCAAGGAAAGTCCCCTCCAGACACGGGACGGAGTCTTCAATCTTGTATCTTCATAGTCCAGGAGTCCGGCTGAAGGTATACTCCGGCTATCCGAGCACCCCCTAAAACAGGACTCCCTCAGTAGCCCCCGAACCAGGCTTCAATGACGATGAGTCCGGCGCGCAAATTGTCTTCGGCGTTGCAAGGCGGGTTCTCCTCCAAATTCCGTGTACCTGTTTGAATAAAGTCCGGTTTCTTGCAGATGTTGCGCTCCTTGGCTTCTACGCCCAATAATGGCCGCTTCCCATGTGTCAAACGAATATGAAAAGTCTGAGTGTTTTTACATTCACACCCCTTGCCGCGTAAATGAGCTGCCCTATTTAAGGGGACGAGGATTTAGATCCAATCCACACCTTCTCCCCTCCGCGAGTGTTCATCAGAGCGCATCCGACAAAGGTCCATTCCACCATGGCCAGCCGTTGCAACTCCTCCCCTCGCCCTTCCAGCCCTAAGCCTGGATATTGGGAGAGATGTTCCATCCCGCATAGCGAGCTAGTGACGCTCCAGACCAAGGGATTTATCCCCCGGCCTACATGGTCCTGGCTCGAGCCGGTCTTGCCGTCTACAACGGCGGAGAGCAAGCAGAGAATGCCCCTAATCCCTCCAAAGGAGAGCGGGTGTGCCTTGTCCCTTACTTAATAAGGGGGCTTGGATTTCCAATCCACCCATTTCTCTGGGGGCTGCTGGAGTTCTACGGCCTCCAGCTACATCATCTCACGCCTGCCTCAGTATTGCATATCGCGGGCTTTGTAGCCCTCTGCGAGCTGTTCTTGGGTGTTGAAGCTCATTTCGGACTATGGAAGGAGTTGTTTTGCCTCATGTCCCGTTCCAAGAAGGGGTCAATGTATCAAGTGGGCGGAGCCGAAGTGTGGCGCATCGCCGGGACCGGATATCTGTCCGGAACCCCAAAGAAGGCGTCCGAAGACTGGCCCTCGGAATGGTTCTATATAGAAGACGCCCCGCTGCCGGATCCTGTCCGGATTGGCCTCCCTAAATTCAACAGTGCTCCCTTAAAGAAGCGCCTAAGCTGGCGCCCACGGAGCCCTTAGAGGGAAAGTGACAGGGACATCATTTACCTGATGGGCCAAATAAGATTGTTAGCCCATTCCGGACTAACCATGATCGGGGTTATGGCCGAATGGATTATGCGGGGGGTGCAGCTGCTTCAGTATAGAAGCCACCCCATGTGGGACTTCAACGGGGAGGACGACGCCACCTGCTACGGTCGTAAGGGGCCGGATTCAGCTACCGCTCTACTAAAGATCTTGTCCACTTTGTATAAGGGAGAAGAGGAGGAATTTCTCCGTGTCAACCCTCAGGGTGGATTCTCCATGCACAATCCCCCGAGCTGGGTAAGCGGCCGTATTTACTTGTCCATCCGTTTTGTATTCCCATTGTTAAATATTTAGTCTGACGACTTTAATGCAGGAACTGCGCCGGGCTGTTAAGGAAATAAGCAGCCCTCCTCCACAACCCGAGGACCCAGGATGATCCCTCGACCCAGCCTCTCAAGAGGATCCGGACATGTATGTGGAGCTGATTGATGGAGTGTTCCATCAATTGAGCAAGGGCAACGCCTTGGTGGCCATTACGTCCGATTACCCAGGGCTAATCCTGACGCCCCAGGTACCTGAGATCGAAGTCCCAGTACCTCGAATAGGTGTCCGCCCACTCGTGTTTAGTTTCCTGATTGCAACCGAACTTTGCAGGGGAGGTTTTTAAGGCGGAAGGCTGAACCTGCGGCGACAAGCCAACGAGGGGCCGTAGGGCCCGTGGGCCGAAAAGAAGTGCAGTCCGGACCAAGGCGTCAGCGCAAAGGTATGGCGCGCCCCCTTATCCCAGGTGTTATACCTTCGAGGCACATTGACACTCGTGCTCTCTTCAGGACAAAGAGACCTCGCCGGACTATACCCGGAGAGGCTGCCAATCGCGCCTCCACCAGCCAGGCTCCAAAGCCTGGTCCGGAGGCGGAGGCGAACGCAAGGTGCGCGCCAGACGCTCCTCCGACGGAGGATGTGGACGGGTTGTCTGCCACCAACTCTGAGGTGGAGAGTGCTATGAACCACAGGCGTCGCCGGATAATTCTTCGCGACGCTTGTTTCTCCCAAGGGGCGTTAGATGCCTTCAACTTGGGAGATGCGCAACTCTGTGCCGCTCAAAATGGTCTAGCTAGAGCCATGGAGCAATATGTAAAAGACATACGGGTAAGGAAATTTTCGTAATTATATATAGCAGTAGCCCCCGAGACTTGAAACAGTTAGAATAACTAATTTAAGGATGATTTGATATGCAGGTTCTTACAGAAAAGAATTCCCTACTGTCCAAGGAGCTGGAAGAGTGCAAAGCCCAACTGGAGGCCGCACTAGCCGCGTCAGGGGAGCCTAAGGAGACCCCCTCTGGTAATATACACTTCGAAAGCTAAATATTTTGCGAAGCACGACTTTGGTGCAAATCTGACAAATGAAATTGCAGATGGCGCCGGATTGAATCCGGAAAGGCAACACCTCCTACGCCAGCTAAAGGCTGGGGAGAGGGTGCTGATAAAGGTGATGGGGGAGAAGAACAATCTCCAAGATGCCAACACCAAGCTGGGCGTCGAGCTGAAAGATGTTCGTGCCCAGCTGTCAGACTCCGTGAAGGAGAATCAGCGGCTTCGGTGCGGCATATTTAGTAAGTGCTTGAACGAACCTTTTGAAAGAATGTTCAGCGGGGAAGTCGACTAACAGAGCAATGTCTGTAGGTGTGCTAAAAGGTCGTCCTGCAGAGGAGATGCCCGGTTCTACGGGTGACCTTCTTCCCGAGCTCTTGCAACTGCTTGATCGAGTTCGGCAAGTGATGCAAGGCGTCGCCCAGGTCCCGTGGCCATCTGTCTCCATGCCCGAAGGTCTTGGAGAGCTTGCGGAGAAGCTAAAGGGAGCACGGTGTCGCTTCCGATTGTGGAAGATATCAGCCTACCGTCAAGGCGCTAGGGAGGCCTGGGCCATGGTGAAGACGCGGTATGCAAAGGCTGACCCCAACCACATGGCCGAGGTCGGTCCTGTAGGGGCCGATAGGAAGGAGATCCCTGTAAGCTTAGTATACGGCCAAGTAGAGTTGGCCGCAAAGTATTCCCAGCAGGACTATAAATTAGACAGCCTGTTAGATGGTATTGAAGAGGAATACAACCAGTCAACATGACTATGTAATTTAATTGACATTTATAATGCCTTCTAGCCGGATTGTAGATCATTTGTCATGGCCGACCTTTTCGCTTCAGCCTCGGGACCTGATGGTCCGGAGTGTGTCTGAATTCCCATGCGGTTATATA
This sequence comes from Triticum aestivum, assembly GCF_018294505.1. Classification (NCBI taxonomy): domain Eukaryota; kingdom Viridiplantae; phylum Streptophyta; class Magnoliopsida; order Poales; family Poaceae; genus Triticum; species Triticum aestivum. The sequence continues at coordinate 301,284,218 of NC_057809.1, forward strand.
GGAACCGGGGAATGCATGGAGACTAGGCGTAGGGGTCATTGGGGCGTGAACAGACAAGTGCCCGACTAGGTATGTTATATTACATGGTTAGTAAGAAACATCTTCCAGGGAGAATAGTTCCGTTAGGGGTTCCTTTCCCTGGGAGGCATGCCCTAAGGTGCATGTCCATGCTGCGAAAAGAAACGCAGGGAAAACATCTGGGGGCGTATAGATAAAAATAAAAAAAGATCATCTTTAGTTCACCGACCGAATATTCCCTTAAGAACGCTAGCTTTCGGCTTCACCCAGTTTGAGGTACACGTCCGGCTGACCTAGCGGTAACAATCGCAGAGGTGCTCCCTTTACCACCTAGCCGAACAATCAGGAACGTAGGGGTAAGCACATGAGCCAGGCAACCCAGCTTGGCCAAAACTTAAGTCATATCGATGCATATAATGGTGAATAAAAGGTACATGCGGAAGTGTGACACATGTGTTGGGCATGAAGCCCGTATGAATAAGCTTCTGTTTAAAGAAGCCCCCAGGTTTAATGAGCGCGGATAGCGCGTCACTTTATGAGCCTTTAAAGGCTATAAGAGAGAGAGAGAGAGAGAAGAAGAGAAATGTAAGACAGAATATATATAAAAAATGGACAGAGGAAGGAGACGAACATAGAGTCCGGCACTAGGCATAGAATCTTCGGAGACGGGCTACGTTCCATGGGTTTGGATCGAGTCGGTTATCTGATGCATCCCGCAGGCGGTACGCTCCTCCAGTCAGGACTTGGTCAATTATGAAGGGACCTTCCCACTTGGGCTTGAGTTTGTCCTTTTTCTTGTCCGGTAGTCGTAGAACTAATTCGCCAACATTGTAATTTTTGGCCCGTACTTCTCTGCTTTGGTATCTTCGAGCCTGCTGTTGATAGAATGCGAAACGGGCTTTTGCCATGTCATGCTCCTCCTCCAATGCGTCCAAGCTGTCCTGCCGATCGAGCTCGGCTTCTCTTTCTTCGTACATGCGCACTCGAGGTGAGTCATGAATTATGTCGCAAGGCAAAACCGCCTCTGCGCCATACACCATAAAGAATGGTGTGTATCCGGTGGTGCGATTCGGCGTGGTCCGCAGCCCCCAGAGTATGGAGTCGAGCTCCTCTACCCAGTGCGTGTTAGATTCCTTGAGGGACCGCACTAATCTGGGTTTGATGCCGCTCATGATAAGACCATTTGCACGTTCGACCTGGCCGTTAGTTTGTGGGTGATAGACGGAAGCATAATCAAGCTTGATGCCCATGTTTTTGCACCAGAGTTTTACCTTGCCGGCCGTAAAGTTCGTGCCGTTATCAGTGATGATGCTGTGGGGGACGCCGTAATGGTGTACAACCCCGGATACAAAGTCTATCACCGGTCCGGATTCGGCTGTCTTAACAGGCTTGGCTTCTATCCATTTGGTGAACTTATCCACCATGACTAGTAAGTATTTTTGCTTATGGGTTCCGCCTTTAAGGGGTCCAACCATGTCAAGCCCCTAGACCGCGAAGGGCCAAGTAATGGGGATGGTTTGGAGGGCGGTGGGTGGCATATGGCTTTGGTGTGCAAAGAGCTGGCAACCGGTGCATCGTTGGACTAAGTCCTGAGCGTCTGCCCGGGCCGTCGGCCAATAAAAGCCTGTACAGAAGGCCTTGCTTACAAGGGACCGGGCTGCAGCGTGATGACCGTCGAGTCCGGCATGAATTTCAGCCAGGAGATTCCGCCCCTCCTCTTCAGAGATGCACCTTTGAAGGACTCCGGTAGTGCTTTTCTTATAAAGCTCTCCCTCGTGGACTCTGTAGGCTTTGGATCGCCGCACTATGCAGCGTGCCTCATTTTGGTCCTCGGGGAGTTCCTACCTAGTAAGGTAGGCGAGGAATGGTTCTGTCCACGGGGCGATGACGGCCATTATTACGTGGGCTGAAGGTGTTATTTCATTGGCAGAGCCTCCGATTGTGTCAGAATGTTCGGTGTCGGGCAGTGCGGTTGGGTCCGGGCTATTATTGTTCGGCTCCCCTTCCCATGCTACGGATGGCTTGAACAGCCTTTCCAAGAAGATGTTGGGGGGGGGGGACTACATCGCGTTTTGCACCGATGTGTGCCAGGACATCTGTCGCCTGATTATTTTCCTGCGCTATATGGTGAAATTCAAGCCCCTCGAACCGAGCTGACATTTTTAGGACGGCGTTGCGGTAAGCTGCCATTTTTGGATCCTTGGCATCGAAGTCTCCATTTATTTGGGATATTGCAAGGTTCGAGTCCCCGTGCACCTCTAGGCGTTGGATGCCCATGGATACTGCCATCCGGAGACCATGTAAAAGGGCCTCATATTCGGCTGCATTGTTGGAGTCCATGTACATAATCTGTAGTACGTATTGAACTGTGTCTCCTGTGGGGGACGTCAAAACAACGCCAGCCCCCAGTCCGGCCAACATCTTGGAGCCGTCTAAATGCATGATCCAATTTGAATATGTGCCGTACTCTTTAGGGAGTTCGACCTCCGTCCATTCTGCGACGAAGTCGGCCAAGACTTGTGACTTGATGGCCCGTCGTGGCTTATAAGTTATGTCGAACGGGAGGAGCTCGATGGCCCATTTTGCAATCCGGCCAGTTGCGTCACGGTTGTTTATAATATCGTTAAGTGGTACTTCCGAGGCTACTGTTATTGAACACTCTTGAAAGTAGTGTCGTAGCTTCCGGGATGCCATGAATACCGCGTACGCAATCTTTTGATAATGCGGGTACCGTGATTTGCAGGGAGTGAGGACAGTGGACACATAATAGACCGGCTTTTGAAGGGAGAATTTGTGTCCGTCCGCTTCTCGTTCGACGACGAGCACTTCGCCTACAACCTGATGTGTTGCTGCAATGTATAATAGCATTGGTTCGCCAATGTTTGGCGCGGCCAGGACTGGGTTTGTTGCTAGTATGGCTTTTATTCTGTCGAGTCCGGCTGTGGCTACATCCGTCCATTTGAAGTGTTCGGTGCATCGAAGGAGGCGGTAAAGGGGTAGGGCCTTTTCTCCCAAGCGGGAGATAAAGCGGCTTAGAGCCGCCACACATCCGGTTAACTTTTGTATTTGTTTGAGGTCCTTTGGGATATCCAGTTGCGACAGAGCTCGGATCTTGGCTGGATTTGCATTAATTCCTCTACCGGATACAATGAAGCCCAAGAGCTTTCCGGCTGGAACCCTGAAAACGCATTTTTTCGGGTTGAGCTTGATGTCGTATGTTCGGAGGTTATCAAATGTGAGCCTCAAGTCGTCTACTAGAGATTCAACATGTCTTGTTTTGACGACCACATCATCTACATATGCCTCCACTGTTTTGCCGATCTGGCTTGCCAGACATGTCTGAATCATGCACTGATATGTTGCGCCAGCGTTTTTGAGCCCGAAGGGCATCGTGTTGAAGCAGAATGGCCCGTATGGTGTGATAAATGCCGTTGCGGCTTGGTCTAGTTCTGCCATCTTGATTTGATGGTAGCCAGAATATGCGTCAAGGAAACACAACGAATCGTGTCTTGCGGTAGCATCGATAATTTGATCGATGCGGGGGAGGGGGAAGGGATCCTTTGGGCAAGCCTTGTTAAGGTCTTTAAAATCAACACACATGTGCCAGGATTTGTCCTTCTTTGGTACCATCACCAGGTTTGCTAGCCAGTCCAGATGTTTTATATCTCTGATGAATCCGGCCTCCAATAGCTTTGCTAGCTCCTCTCCCATGGCCTGTCTCTTAGGTTCGGAAAAGCGCCGAAGAGCCTGTTTGACAGGTTTGAATCCTGTTTGGATATTTAAGCTGTGCTCGGCCAGCCTGCATGGGATTCCTGGCATGTCTGAAGGGTGCCAGGCGAAAATGTCCCAGTTCTCTCATAGGAACTCTCGCAATGCGGCGTCGACATCAGGGTTTAACTGTGCCCCGATGGAAGCTGTTTTATTGGGGTCCGTTGGATGGACTTGGAATTTGACTATTTCGTCCGCCGGTTTAAAGGAGGTGGACTTGGATTGTTTGTCGAGTACCACATCGTCCCTATTCACTGTAGAGCGCAGCACAGTTAGCTCCTCAACCGCTAGGGCTTCAGATAGTGCCTCGAGGGCCAGTGCGGCTGTCTTGTTTTCGGCGCGGAATGCTATGTCCGGATCACTAGCGAGAGTGATGATCCCGTTAGGCCCGGGCATCTTGAGCTTCATGTACCCGTAATGGGGTATTGCTTGGAATATTGTAAACGCTTCCCGCCCTAGCAGAGCATGATAACCGCTACTGAACGGAGCCACCTGGAACGTGACCTCTTCGGACCTGTAATTATCCGGCGTGCCGAACACCACATCTAGTGTGATTTTTCCTGTACAGCGCGCTTCCCGACTGGGGATTATTCCTCTAAAGGTTGTGCTGCTTCGCTCAATGCGGTTCCAGTCTATTTCCGTTTTTTGAAGGGTCTCCTCATAAATGAGGTTCAATCCGCTGCCGCCGTCCATGAGTACCTTGGTAAGACGAAAGCCGTCCACTATTGGACTGAGGACCAATGCGGCTGGTGCTCAGGTTGTTCGGAATTTAGGTTCATCACTGGCGTTAAAGGTAATAGCTGTGTCACTCCATGGGTTTATTGTTGCTATTTGGTAGACTTCGGCAAGGCTGCGGAGTGTCCTTTTTCGCATATTATTTGATGCGAAAGTCTCGAAGACTGTTAATACCGTATTGGTCTCTCTGGGGTGGCTTTCTGTGGCCTCCGGAATTAGGAGATTTTCGCCAATTTTGGCCACCTGCCGGAGTATCCAACATGCTCTGAGGCTGTGAGTTGGTGTGGCGTCCTCTGTACTGTGAATTTTACAGGGTCCATTAAGCCATCCTTCCAGTATGGTTCCATGCCCTGTAGAGGATTTTTGCTTTTTAGTGCTTGACCCGGGTGACTGGTGATGATGCACCCTTTTATTTCGGACTGGGTTTGTATTCAGGGCCGGATTGTCCCAAAATTTTATTTCGGTTTTCCAGGCGCTTTCCATCGCACAGTACTTTCGTACGATGGACGCCAAGTCAGCGAAGCGTGTAATATCACAACGACTTATGGCATTGAGTATTCCCTTGTTCGTGCAATTATTGCAGAAGATTGAGATTGTGTCTTCCTCGCGGCAGTCCCTTAGCCTGTTCTTAACCAGGAGGAATCTGGCCCAGTAATGATGTACTGTTTAATCGGGTTCTTGCCTGATTTTGGATAGATAACTTATGTTGGGGTGGGTGGGTGGAATTAAATCCGAAGCCTCACCCCATCTAAGGCTCAGAGGCCGAGGAATTTCTGAACTCGAAAATTTGGATTCCTGGATGTTGTCTAATGAATCCAGCCCGTCGCCTGACTCTAAGATCAGGTTTTGAGTGATATCCTCCCCTCCGCGGGTATCCGGCTTGGAGGGATCGTGAATCCGGACATAGCGAGTCCTTAAGATAGATGAAGGGTCACCGCACTATCCCTCTACCATGGCAACGTGATGGGTGACTTGGGGAGAGTTAATCTCTCTCAGATCAGTTTTAGCCCAATCTCGTCGTAATCCGTAGCGACTCCCATGGCGGCGAAGCGATACAAGAGCTCATTTATGGAGGAAAGCTCCATTGGATCTAACTGCTCGGCGAGTTCCAAGCTGACATGAAGATTGTTTTCGATGGCTCGAGAGGTCATCGTCGGCGCAGAAGCCAAACAGGCGGTCATAAGAAAACGACCTAGCCGGAGGGTTTGGCCGACAGCCAAAGCTCCCTTAGCAACGGTGCCGTCTTTAAAGACGGGGCGAGGCATCCTTCCTGATGGCGACGACATAGAGGAACTCTCAATGAAAGCACCAATGCCGGTGTCAAAACCGGCGGATCTCGGGTAGGGGGTCCCGAACTGTGCGTCTAGGCTGGATGGTAACAGGAGACAAGGGACACGAAGTTTTACCCAGGTTTGGGCCCTCTCGATGGAGGTAAAACCTTACGTCCTGCTTGATTAATATTGATGATATGGGTAGTACAAGAGTAGATCTACCACAAGATCGAGGAGGCTAAACCCTAGAACCTAGCCTATGGTATGATTGTTGATGTGTATGTTGTTCTACGGACTAAAACCCTCCGGTTTATATAGACACCAGATAGGGTTAGGGTTACATAGAGTCGGTTACAATGGTAGGAGATCTTCATATCCGTATCGCCAAGCTTGCCTTCCACGCCAAGGAAAGTCCCCTCCAGACATGAGACGAAGTCTTCAATCTTGTATCTTCATAGTCCAGGAGTCCGGCTGAAGGTATAGTCTGGCTATCCGAACACCCCTAATCCAGGACTCCCTCACTAGGTCTGCTCACCGGCCGCGTACGCAACATGCAGGTGTGCAATGGGCGATGGGCCCAGACCCCTGCGCCATAGGATTTAGACCGGCGTGCCGACCTCTCTGTTGTGCCTAGGTAGGGCTGCGACGTGTTGATCTTCCGAGGCCGGGCATGACCCAGGAAAGTGTGTCCGGCCAAATGGGATCGAGCGTGTTGGGTTATGTGGTGCACCCCTGTAGGGAAGTTAATCTATTCGAATAGCCGTGTCCCTTGGTAAAAGGACGACCCGGAGTTGTACCTTGACCTTATGACAACTAGAACCGGATACTTAATAAACACACCCATCCAAGTGCCAGATACAACCGGTGATCGCTCTCCCACAGGGCGACGAGGGGAGGATCATTGGTTAGGATTATGCTACACGAGGCTACTTGGTGAACTTACCATCTACTCTCTTCTCCTGCTGCAAGATGGAGGCTACCAGAAGCATAGTCTTCGATAGGACTAGCTATCCCCCTCTTATTCCAACGTCCTGCAGTTCAGTCCACATATGATACCCTTATTCCTTTTGATACCAATGCATACATATGTAGTGTAGCTCCTTGCTTGCGAGTACTTTGGATGAGTACTCACGGTTGCTTTGCTCCCCCTTTTCCCCCTTTCTATACTCGATTGTTGCGACCAGACATTGGAGCCCAGGAGCCAGACGCCACCATCGACTACTACTACTACTACTACTACTACTACTACTACTACTACTACTACTACTACTACTACTACTACTACTACTACTACTACTACTACTACTACTACTACTACTACTACTACTACTACTCAGGAGGTGCCTACTACTACGTGCAGCCCGCTGACAACGACCAGGAGTAGTTTAGGAGGATCCCAGGCAGGAGGCCTGCGCCTCTTTCGATCTGTATCCCAGTTTGTGCTAGCCTTCTTAAGGCAAACTTGTTTAACTTATGTCTGTACTCAGATATTGTTGTTTCCGCTGACTCATCTATGATCGAGCTCTTGTATTCGAGCCCTCGAGGCCCCTGGCTTGTAATATGATGCTTGTATGACTTATTTTATTTGTAGAGTTGTGTTGTGATATCTTCCCGTGAGTCCCTGATCTTGATCGTACACATTTGCGTGTATGATTAGTGTATGATTGAATCGGGGGCGTCACAAGTTGGTATCAGAGCCGACTCCTGTAGGAATCCCCCTTCCACACTCCTTGGCCGAAGTCGAGTCTAGACATTACAAAAACTTTTACTAACATGGCTGTGTGCCTTACGGGCTCACCTCGCCATCTGGGTGGTATTAGGATCTTTTACTCCTCGATCCTTACTCTGGGAGTCTGAACTCTCTCCTACTCGGTTTAAACGATTTTACTAACTCTAACATTAGGATCCCGTGACCATGTTCACCCCAAAATTGGATAAGCCCTAGCTATTCATTAGAGTAGTATATTGAACATTATCCACACTATCAGTTGACTCCTTTGAAACATCTTTGTTTTTAGATGGAATCCACGAGACAGGTCGTGCGCCACACGACGGCCATTGGTGCCTCAGGGTCACCTGCTGTGTTGGTTGAGATGATGACCTATCTGAGTTATCGCTGGCACCTTGAGTACACCGTCTATGAGGAGTATCAGGACTTCAACCAGGAGCAGTACCGTGCCATCGTCCACCTCTACTCTCGGGAGTATGACTCCACTACCGTGCTGCACACTGCTCATGGTGTTGGAGTGACTACCAATATGGCGGTCCACGATGCTGCTTATGCTGCCCTGACACATCTTCGTGGAGAGTATCAGGAGTTGGACACCTCCCCCTTCAGGCACATCGCTATCGCACCCGATGTTGGTGCGGAGGGATACTACACTGCGGCCTACTCCACTGTCACCCGAGAGCCCTTCTACCATCAGAACCTGGTTCTGCATGCTGATGGGCTGGATAGAGCTAACCGAGCTCTTCACCACGAGTTGTACACCACCCGTCAGCACCTGTATTGTGCTCTGACGCTGTTGCACCCCTCTGTCCGATCTGGTGATCTGTCGCGTTCTGCGATCTACCCTGCCAGGACCATGATGCCCCAGGGTGTCGGCTGGCCAGATGTGGGAGGCTACTCTCCCGCACTTGGTCCTCTCCTGCCACCTACGCATCGGGTTCCGCACCAGAGTATCTGCGGACCCAGGCTACTCGCGTGGAGGTCTTCCCTTCGCGTCACTACCAGCTGTCGGGCTACACCTACCTCCGCAGTACCGCATGGGACTGATGTAGACTTGCTTGTTAGTGTTAGATGCATTCGCCGCGAGCCTGCATGCCGCCTATGATGTCTTAGTCTAGGTACTGAACTCTGTGTACCGAACTCTATGCATGATCTCTTTTGTAAGATATGCCGACTAATATGTAGTATCTATCGTGCTGCTTTCGTTGTGCATGTTTCATCATGAATGATTCTTGTCTTTGCAAATTTCTCAATGCTGAGATACCCCTATTATATATTAGCAGGATGGTTAGACCAGGTGGTCATGGTCGTGGTGGCAACGCCCCACCACCGCCTGAGTACATGGCTGGGATGATGCAACAGTTTGAGCTGAATCGTTAGTTCATGGAGAATATTATGGCTCAGTTTCCTCGCCCCAATATGAACTAGCAGCCAACCCAAGTGACTCTGCAGGATTTCATGCGCCTCAACCCAACCGTGTATCGCAGCTCAACTCAGCCTCTGGATGCTGATGACTGGCTCCGTGAAATCACCTATGATATGGAGTCTGCCGATGTAGCCCCTGCCAACTACGTCACCTTTGCTTCTTTCTTCCTGAAAGGACCTGCAACTCAATGGTGGGACAGCCACAGGCGTACTCTGCCAGCTGGAACAATCATCACCTGGCCAGACTTCCAAGCTGCCTTCCGTGCTTGCTTCATTCCTCAGGGAGTCATGGACCGGAAGAAGCGTGAGTTCCGCAACCTCACCCAAGGCAACAAAACTGTGCAAGCTTATCAGCAGGAGTTTCTGGACTTGTCCCGCTATGCTGACGAGGACATTGCAACTGATGCACGCAGACAGGAGAAGTTCCGTGATGGCCTTCAAGCTGACATCAAGCTCGCACTTCTAGTGCATGACTTTGCTGATTTCGCCACCCTGGTGAACAAGGACATCAATGTCGAAACTGGTCTGCAGGAATACCAGAGCTCTCACAGGCGCAACTGTGACACGGGCTCATCTTCGGGCCCGTCCTTGCAGAAGCGTAAGATATGGATTCCCAACAGCATGTACCAGCCAACTGCACCTGCCCCAAGGCAGTCCTATGCTGCACCTCGTCTGCCTGCTCCACCAACTAGGCAGCCAAGACTTCCAGCTCCACCACCACAAGCTCCTTTTCCCACTCCCAACAATGGTCTGTGCTTCAGGTGTGGTCAACCAGGACACCATGCTAGGGAATGCAACCAGAACCAGAATCAACTGGCCCTCCCTGCAGCTGGCCAGGGAAACAACCAACCTCGCAGCAACAGTGCCAGGTCTTATGGTCGTGTTCATGCCAACCACGTTGATCTTAATGAAGCTCAAGATCAGCCTGCTACTGTGATGGGTACACTCCTCGTAAATTCAGTACCTGCATCTATTTTATTCGATTCAGGAGCATCACATTCATTCATGTCAGAAGATTTTGCATACAAGCATGACGTTAAATGTGAGGAGATGAACACTTCGATATTGATAAAAACCCCCGTGGGACAATGTCAAACCTCACTGGTTGGCATCGACGTCCCCGTGGAAATCGAAGGGCTAGAATTCTATGCCTCTCCCATTATCCTGAAGTCGTCTAACATCGACCTCATTCTGGGAATGGATTGGTTGAAAGCGCATATTGCTTCTCTAGTTTGCGCCACTAAGGTCGTCCATCTGCTACACCCTTCTGATGAAATAATAGCTTACCAAGCTCATCTAGTTCAGAATGCCGAGGCATGGCTTTATGCCTTGAATGCGTTGAACGCTGCACCACTCGAGGGCATTGAAAACATTCCCGTCGTTCGTGAATTCCAAGACGTCTTCCCAGAAGAACTTCGGATTCCCCCTGCTAGAGCTGTCGAATTCATCATCGACTTGAAACCCGGCACCACCCCTATAGCTAAACGACCCTACAAGATGCCGCCGCATGAACTCATTGAGCTTAAGGACGAAATCGACAAATCTCTTATCAAAAGTTTCATTCGCCCAAGTTTCTCTCCTTGGGGAGCACCTTCTCTCTTTGTTAAGAAGAAGGATGGGACAAACCGATTAGTCCAAGACTACCGTCCTATAAACCAAGCTACCATTCAGAATAAATATCCTCTTCCTTGGATCAATGATCTTTATGATCAACTAGCTGGCTCATCAGTGTTCTCCAAACTCGATTTGAGGTTGGGTTACCACCAGATCCGTGTTCGTGAAGAGGATATCCCAAAGACCGCCTTCGTGACTCGATATGGGTCTTACGAGTACACAGTCATGTCATTCGGTTTAACGAATGCTCCAGCCACCTTCTCTCGTCTGATGAACTATATATTCATGGATTACCTCGACAAGTCCGTCATGGTTTATTTGGACGATATCCTTGTATTTTCCAAGAACAAGGAAGAACATGCTGAACATCTTCGTCTTGTGCTGGAAAAGGTTTGAGAGCATCAACTGTATGCTAAGTATTCCAAGTGTGAATTCTGGCTCCCCGAAGTAACCTATCTTGGGCATGTCATCTCCAAGGATGGTATTGCCGTCAACCCTGAACGAGTTCAGGCTATTCTCGATCGGACTCCTCCGAAGAATGTCAAGCAAGTCCGAAGTTTTCTCAGTCTCGCCAGCTATTGTCGTCGATTCATCGAGAACTTCTCCAAGATTGCCAGGCCTCTGACTAATCTATTGCATAAGGGTGTCAAGTTCGAATGGACAGACAAGTGTTAGGAAAGTTTCCAGGCGCTCAAAGACAAGTTGACTTCTGCAACAGTGCTTGCTCCACCTGATCATAAGAAGGGCTTCGTCATTTACTTCGACGCTTCCCGTCAAGGATTAGGCTGTGTCCTAATGCAAGAGCGTAGAGTGATTGCTTATGCCTCTCATCAACTGCGCCCTCACGAAGAAAACTACCCAGTTCACGACCTTGAGCTTGCTGCTGTCATTCATGCACTAAAGCTGTGGCGACATTACCTTCTCGGTAATCGTTGTGAAATCTTCACCGACCACCAAAGTCTAAAGTATCTGTTTACTCAGCCAGATCTGAACCTCCGTCAGCAGAGATGGATGGAGACTATTGCAGACTTTGACGTGGGTATATCCTATACCCCCGGCAAGGCTAATGTAATGGCTGATGCCTTGAGCCGCAAGTCTTACTGCAATCACCTCCAGGTTCACAAAGTTCAGCCCTCGCTTGTCGAAGAGTTTAGAAAGCTGAACCTTCATATTGTTCCTCTTGGTGCACTCGCTCCCCCTCCCCCAGAGTTTCAGAAGATGAATCTTCGTGTTGTTACTAAGGGTTCTCTAAATACCCTGGCTGTCATACCAGATCTCGTAGCTGGTATAAAGACTATTCAAGGTTATGACTCTGAAGTCCATAAGATTAAACGTCATCTAGTAGAAGGAAAGCCCTCCTTCTTCTCTATCATCGATGATGGTGCCTTGTACTTCAAAGGCCGCCTAGTGGTACCACGTTCGAGGAAAAACCTGGATCAGACTAAAGAGGTTATGAAAGAAGCTCATGACACGCCTTTGTCTATTCATCCTAGTAGTACAAAGATGTACCAAGACATCCGTCAAAGATTCTGGTGGTCTAATATGAAGCAGGATATTGCTTGTTATGTTGTTGAGTGTGACGTTTGTCGCCGTATGAAAGCAGAGCATCAAAGGCCTGCTGGAACTCTGCAACCTATCTCTATTCCTGAATGGAAATGGGACCATGTTGAAATGGACTTCGTCACTGGATTTCCCAAATCGCAGAAAGGAAATGATGCTATTCTTGTCGTCATTGATCGGCTTTCTAAAGTTGCACATTTTCTGGCGGTTAAAGAGACAATCACTGCTAGTCAGCTTGATACTCTCTACATGGCCAGAATTGTTTCACTTCACGGTATTCCACTGGTTATCAGTTCAGACTGTGGCAGTTTATTCACTTCAAGATTTTGGGCAAGTTTCCAAGAAGCTATGGGAACTCATCTGTCGTTCAGTACGGCGTTTCATCCTCAGTCGCAAGGACAGGTTGAATGTGTCAACCAAGTTCTCGAAGACATGCTTCGAGCTTGTGTAATTTCATTCGACAAGAAATGGGAGGAATCTCTTCCATATGCCGAGTTCTCTTATAATATTAGCTATCAAGCTAGTCTGAAGATGTCCCCCTTCGAAGTGCTATATGGATGAAAGTGTCGAACCCCTCTGAACTGGTCAGAAACTGGGGAACGTCCACTCTTCGGTCCGGATATTATCCAACAGGCCAAAGAACAAGTTCGCATTATTCGCGAGAATCTCAAGACTGCTCAGTCACGTCAGAAGAGTCAGTATGACCGTCATCACAAAGACATGGTCTATCAACCTGTCGAAAAGGCTTATCTTCCAGTTACACCAATGAAGGGTGCTCATCGCTTCAGGATCAAGGGCAAGCTAGCTCCTCGCTATATTGGTCCCTTCACTATTCTTGAAAGGCGTGGAAAAGTGGCATATCAGCTGGAGCTTCCGCCGAACCTTTCCCAGGTTCACGATGTGTTCCACGTGTCACAACTCCGCCGTTGCTTCAAGGATCCAATCTGAGCAGTGGACCATGAAGTGCTCGAATTGCAATAGGACCTCTCCTATAAAGAGCACCCGGTCCGCATTCTCGATCAAGTTGAACGCCGCACACGTCAGAAGGCCATCAAGTTCCTCAAAGTCCAGTGGTCGAATCACTCTGAAGACGAAGCTACCTGGGAATGCGAGGATCATCTTCGCGATGAATATCCCGCACTATTTCCTTCTACCTCCTAAATCTCGGGACAAGATTTCTTGTAGTGGAGGAGATTTGTAACGCCCGGATAATTAGGCTACAGTAAAACTCTCTTAATGATGCCAAGTCATCTTTGATTACTGTTGCAAAACTTCCGTTAGTTAACCGATTCAAAAATCAATTCTAAAAAAATGGCAAACAACAAAAGTTTTTAAAAGTTGAAACAAAAATGTTCGGACAGTGCCAAAAAAGGCATATGTAATTATGGTGTAGAAGTCACAATTGTATAAATTACCTAAATGCCCTAAATTAAATAAAACAGAAAGGGAAAAAGAAATAAATAAAAGAAAATACAAAACAGAAAAAGAAAGAAAGAATGAAAGCCCCCCATGGACTAGGCTGCCTAGCTCACAGGCCAGACCGGCCCACCTGGTCCAGCTGGCCACAAACGGCGCGGCTCCCCTGCCTCGTCCCCTTCCCCTGTTCCCCCGACCCGGTTCGGAACAGGGGCGCGCCCCGCCTAACCGCCTCGCCGGCACCGACGCCAGGAGGAGAAAAGGCTGCCACGCCCCGCCTCCTCGAACCCGCCACCCACTTCCGCCCCGCTCCCTCTCTTGGTGCGTGCGCTCCCCCCTCTCAGATCCACTGCGCTGCTTCCCCTTCCCCATCACCGCCGAACGCCACCGCCGCCATGGCTCCGGCCTAGCCACGGCCACTGCGCCCGCCTTGCTGCCCCACTGTGTCCCCAAGGTCCGCCGCCGTCCGCTGCTTCGACTGGTGCATCCCGTTGGAGCTCGGAGCCACCGCAACGCCTGCGACGCCGCCGTCTTCCTCCTCGGCTCCGACGAGCCTTGTCGCCGCTCTTCACCAACTTCGGCGACGCCCTTGCCGCTACTAAACCACCACGGGCCATCTTGCGTGCCGCACGGTGAGCTCCCCCGCCTCCTATTCCTCCTCGTTAAGCCCCTCGCGCACCGTAGCTACGTCGTCGCCGTTGCCGTGAGCCCGTCGCCGCGGATCGCCTCGCCACCGTGGCCATGCTCTCCGTCGTGCTCGCCTAAGCACGGCATCGTGTTCCTGGTGCTTCCAGGAACGCAACGCGCCCGCTCATGCGCTTATCCGTGGCCGCTAGCCCCTAGCTCGATGAGCGCCTGAGCGTGCCGCAGCGGAGCTCGTCGCCGACGAGTCTCCCGTGACCAAATGATCACGGGCGCGTGCCATTGTGCTCGCGCACGCGCGTAGGCTTCACCCCGCTCTTCTGTTTGCCCAGTAGCGCGCCACATCGCCGTTGCCGTTGCTCATCCGAAACCCCTCGCCGGCGATGAGCTCGATGCGCCCTTCTCCGGCCACCGTAGCTCGCTAGACCACCTCCAACCGACGCGTCGTCGTCTTACCGTTCCAACGCGCCCGGCCGCACTCGTTTTGGTGCCCCGTAGGCGAATCCCGACGCACGCCGGCGTTCGGTCGCTGCGTGCGAGCTCGCCGGAGCTACTCCGGCGGCTCCACTGAGCTGGCACACCGGGGCCCACCCCTGGGTCACTGCCTGTGGGCCTGGGGGCCCCAACTGGCCATGTTGACCGAGGTCAACTGCGCTGATGTGGCAGCTACTGCCACTGACATGCGGGCCCGCGTCATTTAAAACATTTTGTAAATAAATAAAATGCTAATTATTTCATTAATTAATTTAATTAACTAAATAGTCACTGACTACTGGGTCCCACCCACTAATTAACCCAATTAGTTAGACTAAACCCCCTGTTAGTGACCCAGACAATGACATGTGGGTCCTACTGGACCCACCTGTCTGGTTTGACTGGTCAACCGACCAGTTGACCTGCTGACATCACTCTGATGTCATGCTTGCATCATCAAACACTGTTTTGGATAATGTTGGATTTAAATAAATAATTAAAATCAGAAAATGATTTAAATCTTTAGAAAATCATATCTTTTAATCCGTAACTCGGATGAAAATATGTTCTACATGAAAGTTGCTCAGAATGACGAGACAAATCCGGATACACAATATGTTCGTCCGTCACACACCCCTAGTATAGCAAACACGCAACTTTCCCCCTCCGGTTCATCTGTCCGAAAATGTGAAACACCGGGAATACTTCCCCGGATGTTTTCCCCCTTCACCGGTATTGCCTCGTACCGCGTTAGGGCACCCCTAGCACCGATACTTGTCATGTCATGCATCACTATGCATCTATTTGCTTAATATTTATTGTTTCTTCCCCCTCTTCTCTCGCTAGACACCGAGACCGATGCCGCTGCTACCCAGTACAACTACAGTGTTGACGACCCCTCTCTCTTGCCAGAGCAACCAGGCAAGCCCCCCCCCTTGATCACCAGATATCGCCTACTCTACTCTCTATACTGCTTGCATTAGAGTAGTGTAGCACGGTATTGCTTACCGTTAATCCTATCCTGATGCATAGCCTGTCCTTGCTACTACTGTTGTTACCTTTACCTGCAATCCTAATGCTTAGTATAGGATGCTAGTTTATCATCAGTGGCCATACATTCTTGTCCATCTGCCATGCTATACTATCGAGCCGTGATCACTCGGGAGTTGATCACGGGTATATACATATACATAATATATGATACTTGTGGTGACTAAAGATGGGTCGGCTCGTAGGAGTACCCGCGAGTGATTCACGGATTGGGTCCGAAAGGACGTTTGTCCCGACGACCCTCTGAGTGGATCTTTGTGGCGAAGCGACAGGGCAGGTTGAGACCACCTAGGAGAGAGGTGGGCCTGGCCCTGGTCGGCGTTCGCGGTTATTTCAAAATAACACGTTTAACGAGATCTTGGTATTTGATCTGAGTCTGGCTACTGGCCTATACGCACTAACCATCTACGCGGGGACAGTTATGGGCACTCGACGTCGTGGTATCAGCCGAAGCCTTCGTGACGTCAGCGACTGAGCGGTGCGTGCCGGGTTGGACTGGAACACCTACTCTTGTGTAAGGGAGACTAGGTCTGCTCACCGGCCGCGTACGCAACGTGCAGGTGTGCAATGGGCGATGGGCGCAGACCCCTGCGCCATAGGATTTAGACCGGCGTGCTGACCTCTCTGTTGTGCCTAGGTAGGGCTGCGACGTGTTGATCTTCCGAGGCCGGGCATGACCCAGGAAAGTGTGTCCGGCCAAATGGGATCGAACGTGTTAGGTTATGTGGTGCACCCCTGCAGGGAAGTTAATCTATTAGAATAGCCGTGTCCCTCAGTAAAAGGACGACCCGGAGTTGTACCTTGACCTTATGACAACTAGAACCGGATACTTAATAAAACACACCCTTCCAAGTGCCAGATACAACCGGTGATCGCTCTCCCACAGGGCGACGAGAGGAGGATCCTCGGTTAGGATTATGCTACACGAGGCTACTTGGTGAACTTACCATCTACTCTCTTCTTCTGCTGCAAGATGGAGGTTACCGGAAGCGTAGTCTTCGATAGGACTAGCTATCCCCCTCTTATTCTGGCGTCCTGCAGTTCAGTCCACATATGATACCCTTATTCCTTTTGATACCAATGCATACATATGTAGTGTAGCTCCTTGCTTGTGAGTACTTTGGATGAGTACTCATGGTTGCTTTGCTCCCCCTTTCCCCCCTTTCTATACTCGATTGTTGCGACCAGACGTTGGAGCCTAGGAGCCAGACGCCACCGTCGACTACTACTACTACTACTACTACTACTACTACTCAGGAGGTGCCTACTACTACGTGCAGCCCGCTGACGACGACCAGGAGTAGTTTAGGAGGATCCCAGGCAGGAGGCCTGCGCCTCTTTCGATCTGTATCCCAGTTTGTCCTAGCCTTCTTAAGGCAAACTTGTTTAACTTATGTCTGTACTCAGATATTGTTGCTTCCGCTGACTCGTCTATGATCGAGCTCTTGAGGCCCCTGGCTTGTAATATGATGCTTGTATGACTTATTTTATTTGTAGAGTTGTGTTGTGATATCTTCCCGTGAGTCTCTGATCTTGATCGTACACATTTGCGTGTATGATTAGTGTACGATTGAATCGGGGGCGTCACAATGGGATACCACGTGATTCACTTGATGTATGTTTTGGTAATCAACTTGCGGGTTCCGCCCATGAACCTATGCATAGGGGTTGGCACACATTTTCGTCGTGATTCTCCGGTAGAAACTTTGGGGCACTCTTTGAGGTTCTATGTGTTGGTTGAATAGATGAATCTGAGATTGTGTGATGCATATCGTATAATCATACCCATGGATACTTGAGGTGACATTGGAGTATCTAGGTGACATTAGGGTTTTGGTTGATTTGTGTCTTAAGGTGTTATTCTAGTACGGACTCTAGGGCAGTTTGTGACACTTATAGGAATAGCCCAACGGGTTGATTGGAAAGAATAACTTTGAGGTGGTTTCGTACCCTACCATAATCTCCTCGTTTGTTCTCCGCTATTAGTGACTTTGGAGTGACTCTTTGTTGCATGTTGAGGGATAGTTATGTGATCCAATTATGTTATTATTGTTGAGGGAACTTGCACTAGTGAAAGTATGAACCCTAGGCCTTGTTTCAACACATTGCAATACCGTTTACGCTCACTTTTATCATTAGTTACCTTGCTGTTTTTATATTTTCAGATTACAAAAACCTTTATCTACTATCCATATACCACTTGTATCACCATCTCTTTGCCGAAATAGTGCACCTATACAATTTACCATTGTATTGGGTGTGTTGGGGACACAAGAGACTCTTTGTTATTTGGTTGCAGGGTTGCTTGAGAGAGACCATCTTCATCCTACGCCTCCTACGGATTGATAAACCTTAGGTCATCCACTTGACGGAAATTTGCTACTGTCCTACAAACCTCTACACTTGGAGGCCCAACAACGTCTACAAGAAGAAGGTTGTGTGGTAGACATCACTACACCTTCATGCCCTTTGGGCTGCGCAATGCGGGCGCAACTTTTCAATGGTTGATGCAAATCTCCTTGGGGAGGCGGCTCAGGAGAAACACAGAGGCCTACGTTGATGACATAGTCGTCAAATCTCGTGAGGCAAGGACATTGACTCAAGGCCTGGGGGAGACCTTCGAGAGCTTGCGCCAAGTGAACTTGAGGCTTAACCCGGAGAAGTGCGTGTTTGGCGTCCCCTCCGGCAAGCTACTGGGGTTCCTCATATCCCACAGAGGGATCGAGGCGAACCCAGAGAAGATCAAGGCCATCGAAGACATGAGCCCACCGCAGACCCTCAAGGAAATGCAAAAGCTAGCAGGGTGGGTGACTGCGTTAGGGCGTTCCATCTCCAAGCTAGGCGAGTGCACCTTACCCTTCTTTAAGCTCATGAAGAAGAAGGGGCCGTTCGAGTGGACCCCGGAGGCCGACCAGGCCTTCCAAGACCTCAAGAAATACCTCACCAGCCCCCCAGTGATGGTGGCACCGCGGCCTCTCGAGCCTCTGGTGCTCTATCTTGCCGCCACCCCGTATTCCGCCAGCACGGCACTGGTGGCAGTTCGGGAGGAGCGCCAAGGCAAGGGTGTGCCGCGCCAAGCCAGAGCTGATGCAGCGCGGGGTCAGAAAGGCGCGACAAAGCCATCAGCGGCGGAAGACCAAGCTCAACAGGGCAGCATCGCAGAAGCTCCTGAGGACGGCCAGGTCTCAGGAAACCCACCACCTTAGGATATGCCGCAATCTCCGCGGGACCCAAGCCTCGACAGTGTGCCAGCCCTCGTCGAGCACCCGGTGTACTTCGTCAGCACCGTACTACAGGATGCAAGGGCGCGCTACCCCATGCCGCAAAAGCTCCTGCTCGCACTCTTGGTGGCCTCGCGCAAGCTGCGACACTACTTCCAGGGTCACCCCATCAAGGTCGTCTCAGCCTACCCATTGGAGAGGGTGCTCAGGAGCCCTAACTCAGCCGAAAGGGTTGCTGAGTGGAACCTCGAGTTACAAGCATTCCAGCTGGAGTTCAGTACTACCAGGGTCATCAAGGGAGCCGCGCTCGCCGATTTTGTGGCAGAATGGACAGATGCCTGATGACCCACAAGTATAGGGGATCTATCGTAGTCCTTTCAGTAAGTAAGAGTGTCGAACCCAACGAGGAGCGGAAGGAAATGATAAGCGGTTTTCAGCAAGGTATTCTCTGCAAGTACTGAAATAAGTGGTAACAGATAGTTTTGTGATAAGATAATTTGTAACGAGCAACAAGTAACAAAAGTAAATAAAGTGCAGCAAGGTGGCCCAATCCTTTTTGTAGCAAAGGACAAGCCTGGACAAACTCTTATATAAGGAAAAGCACTCCCGAGGACACATGGGAATATCGTCAAGCTAGTTTTCATCACGTTCATATGATTTGCATTCGGTACCTTGATAATTTGACATGTGGGTGGACTGGTTCTTGGGTGCTCTTCTTACTTGAACAAGCATCCCACTTATGATTAACCTCTATTGCAAGCATCCGCAACTACAACAAAAGTATTAAGGTAAACCTAACCATAGCATGAAACATATGGATCCAAATCAGCCCCTTACGAAGCAACGCATAAACTAGGATTTAAGCTTCTGTCACTCTAGCAACCCATCATCTACTTATTACTTCCCAATGCCTTCCTCTAGGCCCAAATATAGGCGAAGTGTTATGTAGTCGACGTTCACATAACACCACTAGAGGCTAGACAACATACATCTCATCAAAATATTGAACGAATACCAAATTCACATGACTACTAATAGCAAGACTTCTCCCTTGTCCTCAGTAACAAACGTAACTACTCACAAAGCATATTCATGTTCATAATCAGAGGGGTAATAATATGCATAAAGGATATGAACATATGATCTTCCACCAATTAAACCAACTAGCATCAACTACAAGGAGTAATTAACACTACTAGCAACCTACTAGCACCAATCCCGGACTTGGAGACAAGAATTGGATACAAGAGATGAACTAGGGTTTTGAGATGAGATGGTGCTGATGAAGATGTTGATGGAGATTGCCCTCTCCCGATGAGAGGAGCGTTGGTGATGACGATGGCGATGATTTCCCCCTCCGGGAGACAAGTTTCCTCGGCAGAACAGCTCTGTCGGAGCCCTAGATTGGTTCCGCCAAGGTTTCGCCTCATGGGGGCGGAGTTTTGTCCCGAAAGGTTGCTTCTGGTTTTTTTCTCGAGGAAAGACTTCATATAGCAGAAGATGGTCATCGGAGAGCCACCAGGGGGCCCACGAGGTAGGGGGCGTGCCCTAGGGGGGCACCCCCACCCTCGTGGATAGGGTGTGCCCCCTGGTCTTCATCTTTGGCGAGGATTTTTCATTATTTATTATAAGGTATTCCATGGAGTTTCAGGACTTTTGGAGTTGTGCAGAATAGGTCTCTAATATTTGCTCCTTTTCCAGCCCAAAATTCCAGCTGCCGGCATTCTCCCTCCTCATGTAAACCTTATAAAATAAGAGAGAATATCCATAAGTATTGTGACATAATGTGAAATAACAACCCATAATGCAATAAATATCGATATAAAAGCATGATGCAAAATGGACGTGTCAACTCCCCCAAGCTTAGACCTCGCTTGTCCTCAAGCGAAAGACGATAACAATTAATATGTCCCCATGTTTAGAGGTAGAGGCGTCGATAAAAATAAAATACGGACATGAACGCATCATGATTATTCTCATAATAGCAACATATATAGATATTGTCATATGATTACTTATGCTCAAGTGATGATCTATTCACAATGCAAAAGTATGAATCAGAAACCTTATTGAGAACCAACAAACTATAACCTCAGTCATTAAAGCAATTGCAATTTATCATAACATCAGAAAGAGTCTATGTCAGAGCTAAAAAGCAAGTCCACACACTCAACTATCATCTAGTCCTTCATAATTGCTAACACTCATGTAATACTTGTGGCTACGGAGTTTTAAATCAGACACAGAGAAAGATAGGGGCTTATAGTTTCGCCCCACAACCTTTTACCTCGAGGGTAATGTCAACAATAATAACTCATGCCCCCCTACATCCAATTAGATATATATATCAGGTTCTTTCCAACATGCTGGGTTTGCCAAAGGATAAAATGAAAAAGGGAGAGGTGAAGATCACCTTGACACTTGCATAAGGTAGAAGATAATGAAAATGCGCTTTTATGGTTGGATGCACAAAATCTTAATGCGAAAGAATGCCACTTTATATTGCCCCTTGTGATATGAACCTTTATTATGCAGCTCGTCGCTTTTATTACTTCCACATCACAAGATCGTATAAAGCTTATTTCTCCCACACTAATCATACATATTTAGAGCAGTTTTTATTGCTTTGCACCAATGACAACTTACTTGAAGGATCTTACTCAATCCATAGGTAGATATGGTGGACTCTCATGGCAAAACTGGTTTAAGGGTATTTGGAAGCACAATTAGTATCTCTACTTGGTGCTGAGAATTTGGCTAGCATGAGGGGGAAAGGCAAGCTCAAGATGTTGGATGATCCATGACAACATACTTTATCTCAGATATAAGAAAACATAACCCATTACGTTGTCTTCCTTTTCCAACATCAACTCTTTAGCATGTCATATTTTGATGAGTGCTCCCAATCATAAAAGATGTCAAAATAGTATATTTATATGTGAAACCTCTCTTTCCTTATTACTTCCTATTAATTGCAACGATGACCAAAGCTATGTCTGCCAACTCCCAACAACTTTTAATCGTCACACTCTTTCTATGTGAAGTCATTACTATCAATAAGATCAATATGATCTCTTGTTTCTTCTTATTCTTTTTCTCTTTTCTTTTATTCACCCAAGATCATAGCAAGAAAATCAAGCCCTTGACTCAACACTAATCTTTATTATATAGCTCACGGACTCGATTACATAGAGAGATCATAAGGCAAAACTCAAAACTAGATCATTCCATAAACTTTATTCTACTAGATCAAAATACTACTAATAGGATCGAACTAAGGAAAACGGTAAAGATATGAGTTGTGATTGTGATACGATACCGGGGCACCTCCCCCAAGCTTGGCAGTTGCCAAGGGGAGTGCCCATACCCATGTTATTATATCTCCTTGGTTAGTGAAGATGGAGGTGATGGATAGTCGCACATCAAGCGTAAGAGGTCCTCTAGCTTGTGAATAATGCCCTTGAGTGCAAAGATATGCTCCTTCAACAAAATATTTTCACTTGTGAGATACTTGTTTTGAATACGAGTTAACTCAATCATCTGGAAAGCTTCGATCTCAGTTGGGGTAAGAAGGTTGTGATCAAGTTGAAGGATGTCTTCTGTTGCTGGAGCTTGGTTCTCCGTGGCCTTCTTGATCCCTTCATCCTTGTTGATCTCCATGGGTTCTTCCCTCTTCAGCTCTATCTTCATTAGCCAGGCATCTTTGTCACCGTTGTTGGAGGAGGGGGACGACATGATGCCTGGCCTTGACAACCCTGACAGAGAACAACCCAAAACAAGAACAGAGGATATTTGTGTGATATGGGAGTCAAAACATTCGGGAGAATATATAGTGAATTTTTACCGACCAAAATACATTTCGTGCAAAAAACGGAGTCCGGAAGGCACACGAGGTAGGGGGGCGCGCCCAGGGGGGTAGGGCGCGCCCTCCACCCTCGTGGGGCCCTCGTGTCCTTCCCGGACTGCTACTTAATTTTCTATTTTTCTAAATATTCCAAAACGGAGAAATATTGCCTTAAAATTGTTTTGGAGTCGGTTTACTTACCGTACCACATACCTATTCCTTTTCGGAGTCTGAAACGTTCTGGAAAGTGTCCCTTATGTATTCCTCCGGGGTTACAGTTTCAATAATATTGGTTTCAACATTTATGGGATTACCTGAGATATAATGTTTGATTCTTTGACCGTTTACCACCTTCGGATTTGTGCCTTCGAAGTTGTTGATTTTTATGGCATCGGAACAATAGACCTCCTCGATAACATAGGGGCCTTCCCATTTAGAGAGAAGTTTTCCTGCAAAAAATCTTAAACGAGAGTTGTATAGCAATACATAATCACCTACATTAAACTCACACTTTTGTATCCCTTTGTCATGCCATCTTTTAACCTTTTCTTTAAACAATTTGGAATTTTCATAAGCTTGGGTTCTCCATTCATCAAGTGAGCTAATATCAAATAACCTCTTTTCACCGGCAAGTTTGAAATCATAGTTGAGCTCTTTAATAGACCAATATGCCTTATGTTCTAGTTCGAGAGGTAAGTGACATGCTTTTCCATATACCATTTTATACGGAGACATACCCATAGGATTTTTATATGCAGTTCTATAGGCCCACAATGCATCATCAAGTTTCTTGGACCAATTCTTTCTAGACCTATTGATAGTCTTTTGCAAAATTAATTTGAGTTCTCTATTACTCAATTCTACTTGACCACTAGACTGTGGGTGATATGGAGATGCAATTCTATGATTGACGTCATATTTAGCAAGCATTTTACAGAAAGCACCATGAATAAAATATGAACCACCATCAGTCATTAAATATCTAGGGACTCCAAACCTCGGAAAAATAACTTCTTTAAGCATTTTAATAGAAGTGTTATGATCAGCACTACTAGTTGGAATAGCTTCTACCCACTTAGTAACGTAATCAACAACAACTAAAATATGTGTATATCCATTAGAGGCAGGAAAAGGTCCCATATAATCAAAGCCCCAAACATCAAACGGTTCAATAACAAGTGAATAATTCATAGACATTTCTTGACGTCTACTAATATTACCAATTCTTTGACATTCATCACAAGATAGGACAAACTTACAGGCATCCTTGAAGAGAGTAGGCCAATAAAAACCGGATTGCAATACTGTCGTGGAATTGTCACGGCAGATGTCCTTAGTGTCAGGACTTAGTCGCAAGGCCAACACATCTGTGTGGTAGCTTGAGAGGGGTTGAACGGAACGAGAGACGCGAGGTTTTACCCAGGTTCGGCCCCTCACGATGAAGGTAAAAGCCTACGTCTAGTTGTGATGGAATTGATGGGGTTTCGATGACTAGGGAGCAAACAAGCTTCGCCTAAGTCTCGAGTTGTTGTCTGTTGTCCCTGAACCGCCGCCGGGTCATCCCCTTATATACACGGGTGACGCCCGTCGGTTCACAAAGTCCCAACACCGGTCCATATTCGTATCCGGGTTGGTCTCTCCTTATTCCTAACTTACAATACAAGTTTATATACAAATACCGGTTTATAGCTACAAGTCTTAAACCGACTACGGGCCTTAGGCCCTCATCCGTCTTCTTGGGCTTTAGCACTCTTGAACTACTGATGAAGTTGACCCGGCCCAGATAGGCCGGTTTACGCCCAGCAGTAATATCCCCAACATTAGGCCCCAGATTGATTTGAACGGGTTCATGTCAATCCTTTAACAAAAACTTCATCTTCAACATCTTCTCATAAATTGGTAAACCGCCATGATGTCATCTTTTCTGATTGCTGTAAACCAGAGTGACGTCACCTGTCATAACAAAGCTATCCATTAGGCTTCCTTGTTTAATAGATCTGCGGAAATCGAGGCGACAACTCCATTTTGTGGCCCCTTGATTGTCGTGCCTGACACATGTCCTTTTGCCTTATAACTGGGACCGAAGGGTAATTTCTTTTCTCCCCTTCATGCCTTTCTTCTTCGTCTTCCTCGCGTCGCCAGCCTCGGAGCTCCGCCACCGCCGTTAACTTCTGCACCAACCTTGGCCGCTGCATCAACCTGTACGCACCAGAGCACCGCAACAACCTTCCGCGTCTTCCTCAACTCTGGTAAGCCTTCTGCTCTTCTCAACACAGATCTGTTCTAGGATTTCATTTTCTTGCAGTGTTCATCACCTGTTCCTGTTCATATACTAGCTCCCGGATGCATCTGTGAACCCCTGCTCTGTGTAGCGATAGCTTTTACTATTCGCCTTTAGTTTCATGCCCAAGACCATAGATCTCGCATATATTTCTGCCCATTGATTCAATACTGTTCTGCTTTGAGCTTTTGGATATTTTTCTTATTTTCTGAACTTGCTTCAGATCCAACGCTGTAGAGAAATCTTGTGAAATCTGTTTCTGCATACTTATCCATCCGCAACCTCAGCTGTTTCAATGCTTAGATCAGGCGGTTTAACCTTGTAGAAAAAATTGCCAAACCGGTATATACCATTAGTCCCCTTGTTGAACCGCCAGATGTTGTTGCTTCATAAAACTCTGGTTTAGATAGATCTGTCTCCGGTTTAACATTGCACATACCAATGTACCTTGATCAATGCATTTTTGAACCGGGATCTTCTACCTTGTAGATTTCATCATGGCCAAGCAAGTATATGAGTGCCATTGGGTTCCTTCTCACGTCACAAAGGCTCAACTGGATGATTTAGTCCTGATCGGCGCTTTAGGCAGCAAAGATACCATCCATTGGAGGGCTCCCGGCAAAGAATGCCCTCCTACACCTCAAGAAGGAGAGGTCGTTGTTTTCGTAGATCACTTAGCCCGGGGCTTTAAGCCGCCCGGTTCTAAATTTTACTGAGATTGTTTAGCCGATTTCCAACTCCATCCACAAGACACTGGCCCCAACTCTGTCACAAATATGTGTCACTTCCAAGTGCTCTGTGAGGCGTTCTTCTAAGAGGAGCCCACAGTGGAATTGTTCAGAGACCTTTTCCATCTAAACCGCCGTACTGAGTTTACAGACGGCTCCAATACGGAGTTGGGTGGCGTGGCGATTCAGAAAAGGAAAGAGGTCACATACCCTCATGCCAAACTGCACAGCCACCCCAAAGAGTGGAATCAGACATGGTTCTATTGCAAAGACACCTCCCCTGCTGGTGAGAATCCCTTGCCTGGCTTTCGTCTGGAGCGGCTCAGCAATACACACCCCTTTCCGCAAAGGTTGACTACCCAGGAGAGAAGCAAATATGCTCCTCAACTGTCGAAGCTCAGAGCCTTTATGGCCAACGGTTTAACATGGGTTGATCTCACTCGCTGTTGGATATCATGGAGCATACTGCCTCTTAGTCAGCGCTCCGGTTTGATGTGCGAGTATACTGGCAGTGTTGATGACCCACTGCGACATTCCAACATCCAGCTCACCGATGAAGAAATCACAGAGGCTGTGAATAAGATGCTGAATGAACCGGAACACATCTGTGCTAAAAACGGCCACCAACAAACCGCCAGCTGTAAGACTTTGATTTTTCTTCTTGCTAAATCTGTTATTGATATATCTGGTCATTGTTTAATATCAGTGTCTGTGTAATCAGGGCAATGATCCGTTTTGGAGCAAGAAACTGCCGCAGGAGAAACCAGAAAAACCAGACAAACCGGAAAAGAGCAACCCGGCAAAAGACTAAAGCTGTGAAGAAGACTGCCCACAGGAAAAGAACCACTGCATCCTCTAATCCGGCCCCTGATGATGATGTGGATAATCCGTACCTTGAGGTAGGGCTTGACTCACTTGGCTTATTTTTCATGCGTCTTATTGATGATGATATTTGTCAGGATGATGCCGAAGCCAGCCATGCTGATGCTGCAGAGGTAATTATTCTCTCTTCTGATTCAGAACCTTTGCCTTCACTAAAAATCCGTCAGGCAAACCGGAAAGTTAAATTTTCTCATCCTCTTGCTTATTTGGATCCCAAATTTCTTATGAAGACCCAATAGCACGAAGCTCGTCGCACCACTCGGCACAGCGGCCAGGTAGTTACCTCTGCCGGTTTACCGAACAGTCCGGTTCGGAAATGCCGCTCAAAGGTCTCTAATTTGCTTGTCAGTGCTTGTCCTAAAGCGGGCTGCTTTCGTCAACCTCTTAATCCATCTGACTCCGATTACCAGGTTACTTCGCACTCATCCTCTGGCGAGTCATCGGCTACTCAGCTGCCACCGCTCAAAACGGTGCTTGGGTAAGCTATACTTATCATAATATTTGCAGCACATCGCCTTGGAACATATGCTGTATTTGATTTTGTTATTCCTTTCAGGGCCAAACCTAGGCCAAGCAAGAAGACTCGCCTGGACAAAGTGGCCGAAGAAGATGCCGTCCTTGAACCGGGCAAGACACAGATCTTGAAGCGGCTATTCCTGAGGATATACCCAATGATCCACCGCAGCAAGACGACGATCTTTTTGCTGAAGAGAGACCTATTGATACCTCAAATCCTGTCAATTAGCCCACAAGCTTCATCCGGATTGAGAAATCCACCGGTCCAGCAAAGCCTACTGACAAGCCAACAGCCCCAGTGCAAACCGGCAATACCAAGGATGATGAGGTTGTCATTACTGGCATTGGCCATACAGAGCCAAGTAATCCTGTCGCTTTGTCCAAACATTCTGCCAAGGAAGAATTTGCTGCCTTTGGCAAAGGCAAGTGGAATGCTGATCTGGCGACTTACGCTGCTCTGAACGCCCAAGATATCCATTCCAGCTACCTGAACCGACTGTATACCAGTCGTGACTATGAAGCCGATCTGGTTAACATGATGAAAGATAAATATGATGTAACTTCCATATGCTCTTTCCTGCTTGTATGCTTCAATTCTTGCTGACTCTCCTAGCCCCCAAGGGCTGGTTTGTAACCTTCTTTCAAACCGGGACTTACTAATATAAATCTTAATGTTTTGAAATTCGCTAATGTAGCCCCCAAGGGCTGGTTCAACTTAGCGTAATTAAACCGGTACTTTAAGTAATTGAGATTGCCGCACCAGAATATATATGAGCAAATAGCCATTAGCCCCCAAGTGCCAAGTTGAATACTTGTATTGACCTTGGGACTTTGTAAGCAATTGAAAGATGAAGATCGAATATGCATTAGCCCCCAAGTGCCAAGTGCATAACTTGTTATGTGGTTGGTACTTCAGTCCTTGTACCGTTTTGCTGAATCATATAACTATCTGCATGCAGGCTGAGCTGAAGACGAAAGAAAGCCAAGTTGCCAATCTCCAAGATAATCTGAAATCCCAACAAGCTGAGACCTCCAAAGCAAAAGAGGAATTAACCAGTGGTTTAAGTGCCATGGAACAGCTTAAGGAGAACTTCAAGAAGAAGCGGGGGGATTGGGCCACTGAAAAATCCGCTTTAATCAAACGAGCAGAAGATGCCGAGGCTGCACTAAAACCGGTGGCGGATGAACTGACCAGCATAAAGCGGCACGTGCATGCCATGACCACTGCTATCTTTGGTAAGCCGGTTTGACTTCTGAACTGATTTTGCCGTCTTACAGAGCTGCCGGTTTGTTAACCCTTTATGATATTTCAGGGACACGCATTGGTCACTTGGGGTCAGATGTGTGGAAGAAATTGAAAGCCGCCTATACATTGGTCGAACAACTGTACACCGGTGCACAACGGATCATCTGTACTGCATCCCACAACAAGCCGGCGCCCACTTTGATTCAAGACACTCTGATGAAACTGTCGTGCTTCCTGCCCGGGTTGAAGAACTGAAGAAATCTGCTGCTCGAACCGGTGCGATCAATGCCTTAATCCGGGCAAAAGCTTGGGTGCCGGATTTTGATCCTATTGAAGCGGCTCAGGGCTATCCCAGCTTGAAGGAAGACGGGTCAGAGTTTGGTGAAGCAGATCTGCGAGCAATAAACCGGGAGGTGCGTCCGCTAGCTTGTCAATTGGCTGAAGAAGCAGACTTGTCTCATTATCAAGCCCAATATGACAATCAGAACAAGCGAATAGCTGCACCAATTCATGAATCGGAAAATCTTATCCCTCCAATCCGTAAGCATACTTACGCTCCCGATATTGACCCGTCATTGCTGATCCATGATGAAGCTGTCTTTCAAGCATTAATGGGAATCGACTGGACAACTATTGATTTCCAGCCGCTGGGTAGAGAAACTGAAGCTAAAGCGGCGCAGGATGACCCACAACCATCAGGCCAGGCTGGTGGCCAAGCTTGAACCGGAAGCCGGTTTAAAACTGCTTCTTCCTTGCAAAAAACAATGATCTTATTGTGGGCACCATGTTGCCTTGTAATAGGCTAGCTGATACTTTTGATGTTGATATGCCTTCGTGCATAATTACTACAACTTGCTCTTCCTTTGGGTGATGAACTTTCCAAAGTACTTTCTGTAATAAAAAATCTTAAAGTGCCACCGTGGTTGTACCGTCAGGCGGAATATGATGTCTACATACATGAAATCAAAACATCCGATTTTTTTAAGTATATGACCAAATTTTTGAGATACATAATACCTGCCATCGTTGAGCGTGAAGTTGGCTTGGCCAATCTTGAAGCGGAGTTTTATAAACCCACACTGTTGGAGGAGATAACAGCTCCCATATATAAATGATGCCGGTTTACCATGTAAACCGTGCCGGGTTATAATAAACACCGTGTTACTCCATAAGAGGATGTTAACAAAAAAGATCAAACCGAGCAAATAGTCGCCTGGATTAAAAATGGACCATGTTCCGTCAATTGACAATGTGAACCGGTTGAAAACTTTGTCGGTTTAAAAAACGCAATAAAAAGGAAGAAATATCTTTCAAAGAAAAGTGTGAAACAAAGGCAATGACAACACCGTTTGCAAAAAAGGCTTATTTAAGCTGATTAGATGGCGTTACCATGGCCGAACATGACCAAGATCCCAATAGGTGTAACTATGGTTCTAGTCAGCCAGGTCCCCAAATGAAACCGTGGCATTTATGCCGATCAAGTGGCATGGCAATGGTTCGGGTTCGACCAAGCCCCCAAGTGATTCTGTGGCCTTAGGCCGATCAAGAGGCATGACTGGTTCAAACGTGACCAAGTCCCCAAGTGATCTGGTGGCTCTCGCCTATCAAGAGGTATTGTATTGGTTCGGACACGACCAAACCCCCAAGTGATATAACATGATGCTTTTTTAAAAAGCCAACTCAAGGGGTAAACCGGAGGCCGCTTTAGAACAACTCCGTGTAACCACACATGATGTAAAAGAACGGATATCCCGCTTTAGCTGAGGTTCCAGTTTATTATATTTAATCATAATATATACATCGTCGTAATATGTACATAAGTAGAGCCAATGGCTCAGGTATAGTAAGGCCGAAGATGAGCTATGTTCCATGACCTGTTGATCTCCTCCTCTGATGTACGTGAGTCCTTATGCTCTCGAATGTCGATCAGATAGTATGACCCGTTGTGCAGATTCTTGCTGACCACGAAAGGCCCCTCCCAAGGTGGGGATAGATTATGCATATTAGTCTGATCCTGGATGAGCCGAAGCACCAAATCTCCTTCCTGAAAGGTTCTGGTTCTGACTCGGCGACTGTGATAATGACGAAGATCCTGTTGGTAAATCGCCGAGCGGGCAGCTGCTATGTCACGTTCTTCATCCAACAGGTCCAAAGCGTCTTGCCGTGCTGTCTCATTGTCCGCTTCAACATAAGCCGTCACACGAGGTGAATCATGACGGATATCACTCGGGAGAACCGCCTCCGCTCCATAAACCATGAAGAACGGTGTGTATCCTGTTGATCTGTTGGGTGTTGTATTGATGCTCCATAACACAGATGGTAATTCTTCTACCCAACAACCCGGCGTTCTCTGCAAAGGAACCATGAGCCGGGGCTTGATGCTTCTCAAGATCTCTTGATTAGCCCTTTCTGCTTGACCATTGGACTGTGGGTGTGCCACTGATGAAACGTCGAGCCGGATATGCTCCCGTTCGCAGAACTCCTTCATGGCACCTTTGGACAAATTGGTACTGTTATCTGTGATGATACTGTGTGGAAAGCCAAACCACAAAATCACTTTTTTGATGAACTGAACCGCCATGGCCGCATCACACTTGCTAACAGGTTCTGCCTCCACCCACTTTGTAAACTTGTCAGCCGCCACCAGGAGGTGGGTCTTCTTATCTCTGGATCTTTTGAAAGGCCCAACCATATCCAGCCCCAAGTCGCAAACGACCAAGTAATTGGAATCATTCTCAATTCTTGAGCCGGTACATGAGCACGTCTTGAAAACTTTTGGCAACCATCACATCGTCTGATCAGATCCTCCGCATCAGCATGAGCAGTTAACCAATAGAAGCCATGGCGAAACGCTTTAGCCACCAGAGATTTTGAACCGGTGTGGTGACCACAATCTCCTTCGTGGATCTCACGCAAAATTTCACGGCCTTCTTCAGGAGACACACAACGTTGAAACGCCCCTGACACACTGCAATGATGCAACTCGCCGTTGATAATAGTCATGGACTTGGATCGTCAGATTATCTGTCGGGCCAGAGCCTCATGCTCTGTTAACTCGCCCCGGTTCTTGTACGCCAGGTAAGGAAGCGTACAATCCGGAATAACATGAAGAGCTGCCACCAATTGAGCCTCCGGATCAGGAATAGCCAAATCCGCTTCACCAGGGATCTTGACCGACGGGTTGTGCAGCACATCCAGAAAAACATTGGGCGGGACCGGTTTGCGCTGAGAGCCCAGCCGGCTTAAGGCATCCGTCGCTTCATTTTTTGCCAGTCCACGTGGTCCACCTGATAGCCTTTAAAATGACCTGCAACAATATCCACCTCACAATGATATGCTGCCATGAGTGGGTCCTTGGAGTCCCAAGTGTCAGACACTTGCTGAGCCACGAGGTCCGAGTCACCGAAGCACTTAACTTGACTCAGATTCATCTCCTTAGCCATCCGGAGACCATGGAGCAAGGCTTCATACTCAGCTGCATTGTTAGTACAAGGGAACATTAAGCGGATAACGTAACAAAACTTATCACCTTGTGGGGAAGTTAATACGACTCCAGCCCCCGAGCCTTCCAATTGCCTGGATCCGTCAAAATGGATGGTCCAATATGTGTGATCCGGCTTTTCTTCAGGTGCTTGCATTTCTGTCCAATCATTGATGAAATCAACAAGTGCTTGAGACTTAACCGCCATCCGAGGCACATACTTCAAACCATGCGGCCCAAGCTCTATAGCCCACTTGGCAATCCGGCCAGTTGCTTCCCGGTTCTGGATGATATCCCCCAAAGGAGCATAATTGACCATCGTAATTGGGTGCCCTTGGAAGTATTGTTTAAGCTTCCGGCTTGCCATAAAAACTCCATACACCAGCTTCTGCCAATGCGGATACCTTTGCTTGGACTCAATGAGCACCTCGCTGATATAATAGACTGGACGTTGAACCAAATGCTCTTTACCTGCCTCCTTTCGCTCCACCACAATAGCCACGCTGACCGCCCGAGCATTAGCAGCAACATATAGCAGTAACGGCTCCTTATCAATGGGAGCGGCGAGCACAGGCGGATTGGCCAATTGCCGCTTTAAGTCCTCAAATGCTTCATCAGCAGCAGAACTCCAGACAAATTGATCCGTCTTTTTCAACATCTGATACAAAGGGATTGCCTTCTCCCCAAGACGATTGATAAACCGACTTAACGCGGCAATCCGGCCTACCAGGCGTTGAACATCATTGATACACTTTGGTTTAGCCAGGGAGGTGATGGCTGTGTTCTTCTCCGGATTAGCCTCAATTCCCCTATTGGACACCAGGAAACCCAATAATTTGCCCGCCGGTACACCAAAGACACACTTGTCCGGATTAAGCATCATCTTGTATGTCCTCAGGTTATCAAAGGTTTCCTTAAAATCATCAATCAGAGTCTCCTTCTCCATGGATTTAACCACGATATCATCCACGTAAGCATGTACATTACGACCAATCTGCTTGTGAAGATAATTTTGCACACACCGTTGATAAGTTGCCTGGGCACTCTTGAGCCCAAAGGGCATAGACACATAGCAGAAGGCTCCAAAGGGAGTTATGAACGCCGTCTTCTCCTGGTCCTTAACTGCCATTTTGATCTGATGATAGCTAGAATATGCATCCAAAAAACTTAAACGCTCACAACCCGCCGTAGCATCAATAATTTGATCAATACGGGGGAGGGCAAAAGGATCTGGTGGACAAGCTTTATTAAGATCTGTGTAATCCACACACATGCGCCAGGTGCCATTTTTCTTAAGGACCAACACCGGATTGGCAAGCCACTCAGGGTGAAAAACTTCAACAATAAAGCCAGCTGCTAAGAGCCTGGCTACCTCTTCTCCAGTCGCCTTGCATCTTTCTTCGATAAACCGGCGAAGGAACTGTTTCACCGGTTTGTATTTAGGATCCACATTAAGGGTGTGCTCAGCGAGTTGCCTTGGTACACCTGGCATGTCAGAGGGCTTCCATGCAAAAATGTCCCGATTCTCACGGATGAACTCGATGAGCGCACTTTCCTATTTCGGATCCAAGTTGGCACTGATGCTGAACTGCTTGGACGAATCGCTAGGTACAAAGTCAACAAGCTTAGTTTCTGCTACCGATTTGAACTTCAGGGCCGGATCATGCTCCATAGTTGGCTTCTTTAATGGAGTCATGTCCGCTGGATCAACATTGTCCTTATAATACTTCAGCTCCTCAGTGGCACAAACCAACTCTGCATAGGCCGCGTCTCCTTCCTCGCACTCCAAAGCGATTTTGCGGCTTCCATGAACCGTTATTGTCCCCTTGTGACCCGGCATCTTGAGCTGCAAATACACATAATAGGGCCATGCCATAAACTTGGCATAGGCCGGTCGCCCAAACAGGGCGTGATATGGACTTTGGATTTTCACCACTTCAAACGTCAATGTCTCTGACCTGGAATCATGATCATCCCCAAAGGCCACTTCCAAAGCTATCTTACCAACAGGATATGTTGATTTGCCAAGTACTGCACCGTGGAACACCGTATTGGACGGTTTGAGATTTTTATCTGTTAGTCCCATACGACGGAAGGTCTCATAGTATAAGATATTAATGCTGCTCCCTCCATCCATGAGCACCTTGGTGAACTTGTAACCTCCCGCCTGAGGTGCCACCACCAGAGCCAACTGACCCGGATTATCAACCTGGGGAGGGTGATCCTCTCTGCTCCATATGATTGGCTGTTTAGACCAGCGTACATAACGGGGTATGGCCGGTTCAACAGAGTTGACCACCCGCCTCTGAACCTTCCGGTCTCGCTTGTCTAAGCTAGTGGTGAAGACATGGTACTGCCCACTGCTCAACTGCTTTGGGTTGCTCTGGTAACTTGACTGTTGCTGTTGTTGGTTGTAACCACCCTGGTTGTTTTGACTATTTTGATTATTATGTCCGCCCGGATTACCATTAAATCGTGAACCAGAATTTCCTCCACCGTAACCCGGCCCGGACCCCGAGCCACCGCCAGAGCCGTGATCATACCGGAAAGCATTAGAATTCTTGAACTCCTGCATAATGAAGCAATCCTTCCAAAGGTGGTTTGCTGGCGCCTCCTTCATCCCATGTCTTGGGCAGGACTGGCTCAGTAGATAGTTTAGGCGGTACGGGTTAGGGTTGGGCGCCCCATTGCGATTTTTCGGTTTACCCTTGCGTCGCTGGCCATTGTCCTGCGTGTTGGTATTAGCCACAAAGTCCATGTTACCATCTGCTTTACGCTTGCCTCCACCACCATTGCCTGCCCAGTGATGCTGCTGACCTTTGGAGTTGCTGTTCCTCTTTCCCTTCCCTGCCTTGTCATCCTCAGATTCGGAATCCTTGGTACTATCAGAATCAGCATACTTTACCAAAGCAGCCATGAGGGTTCCCATGTCAGTACAATGACGCTTCATCCATCCCAACTTCAGCTTTAGGGGCCCAAACCGATAGTTGCCTTCTAGGGTTAATACAGCGGTGTCAGCGTTGATGCGGTCTGATGAATGCAGCACTTGTGAAACCCGGGGCACCCAATGAGTCATTGATTCTCCTTCCTCCTGGACACAGGCAACTAAGTCCACTATCGACATAGGCTGTTTACATGTATCCTTGAAATTGCTGATAAACCGGGCTCGTAATTGGGCCCATGAACTGATAAAATTAGTCGCCAAGCTTTTTAACCAAGTGCAGGCCGTTCCTTCAAGCATCATGGTGAAGTATTTCGCACACGCCGCGTCATCCACATCAAGCATCTCCATGGCCATCTCATAGCTCTCCACCCATGTTTCTGGAGGTTGATCCGCCGTGTAATTTGGTACTTTGCGCGGGCCTTTGAAATCCTTGGGCAGGCGCACATTGCGTAAAGCAGGGACAAGGCAAGGCACCCCCAAAGAACTAGAAGTAACACCAGGTTCGATCGAGATAGTTGGACGAACCGGCGTGAGCTGCCGAGCCTGATGCTGTGTGTCTAACTCGGCCTCCCTGCGCGCTCGAGCCTGGTCCACCACTTCCTGAGCGTTATCAGCACCACCCGCCGGGTTGTTGCCACGAGGTGCTCCACGTCGTTCATTGCTCGACACTGCCGGTTCATCCATATGTCTGATATAGCTCCGGCTTGGACGGGGGGTCGAGTGGATCCGGTCGCAGCTGTACGAATATACTTCCTATTGGACCAAAGCTGTCCTCAGAAGCTCCTTGACCCGTCGCGTCTCTACTGCCTGCGGCGAGTCACCTTCAATGGGAATGGCCTCCAGCCGTGCAGCAGCAGCGACGAGATTGTCCATTGGGTTGGAGTAGTGACCCGAAGGTGTTAAAATAGCCTGAGGTATAACGGTGTTTTGACGAGGCGGGTCCATTCGACGAGGCTGAACCGGCTCACCGGTCCCAAGAGCTTCCGCCCGGTTTCCCTCCAGCGGATTACCGGTTCCTGCTCCCGGGGTGTTGAAAAGGTCTCTGGCCTCGAAAACCGGAGGCAAACGGGATCGGTACTTCCTCCTCATGACTTCATGCGACGCGCTCTGGTCCAACATGAGCCTGTAGGCTTGTGCGTCTAGAGCGGCCCGCTCTATGGCCATCCTGGTGTCCTTAGCTGCCAGATCCGCCTTGGCCTGGGTGATCTGTTCCTTTATCTTCGCAATCTCCGTGTTGTGGATGTCCTGATCCACCGGATTAGCTTCCGCCATAAGCACAGCCAATGCATCAAATAGCTCTGATAAAACTTGAGCCGGCGGGCGCACAGGGCCTCCTGCCCCGGCAGCCGTCGCCGCTGTTGAACCGGAGGTTGTTGTCGCAGCGGTCGAAGAATGAAGCGCTGCTTGTGTGCCGGCCATGAATATTCCAACTCGGTTGGGCAGATCAGAGGGGTCCGGAATACTGTCGCCATCGGAACAGCCCCCAATCCGGCCATCTTGTAGTTGATAAAGAGATTCGGTTTCTCCGGTCGATGACTCGTCATCGGAACAAACGACGGTCTCGCCATGAGATTCCGATCCATCCTCATAACTTCCTCCATGGATGACTCCCACGAAGGCACGCTTCATGGCCGGTTTAACCCGGGCGGATCGCGCACGCTGAGCTGTCTCGACGAGGCTGGTGCAGATGTCCGGCTCAGGGCCCGGTTCACCGATCTTGCCAATGAAAATGTGAATGCCACCAAAGGGGACCCGGTACCCGTACTCAACTGAGCCGGCCTCGGGGCCCCATCCTGCATCGTCGATGTAGAGCTTGCTGCGACGACTCTTAGTCATCCGGCCTACGGCGTAGCCCTCGAGTCCTTTAAAGCGGCCCTCCAAGAACTTGAAACCATCATGCAATAGCTCCACGGTGGGCTCCAACTGTCGTGGAATTGTCACGGCAGATGTCCTTAGTGTCAGGACTTAGTCGCGAGGCCAATGCATCTGGGTGGTAGCTTGAGAGGGGTTGAATGGAACGAGAGACGCGAGGTTTTACCCAGGTTCGGCCCCTCACGGTGGAGGTAAAAGCCTACGTCCTGCTTCATTGATATTGATGATGATGATCACGATTACAAGAGTGCTCTATCTTGAGAGCTATTGTCTAAACCTAACTTGTCCAACTTATGGAACTTGTGAATCTTGTCCCCTTTTGGGGAGCCCTACCCCTCCTTATATATGTTGGAGGGGCGGGTTACATGACTAGCCCTAGTTGGATTAGGACTAGTCTCTTTTCTATTACAAGACGGATAGCAATCCAGGTCTTATTCAAACTGTTTAAGTCGGCCTGCTGGGCCACCTCCCATGATGGGCCACGGCCTACCTCCATGAGGATACCCGTGTCCCATATCCACGACAAATACCTTATGTGCAGTTCTATCTCCCGCGTGGTGTCCTCCATAAGTTTCGGAGTGGCACTTGCGTAGGATCTGTTCCTGTTCATGCTCAGGTACACAATGTCTAATAACACCATCTACTCCTTCTTTATAAAGATGTGGGTCATCCCAAAAGTAATGTCTCAAATCATAGAAGAACTTTTTCTTCTGTTGGTATGTGACGCTAGGTGGTATGAATTTAGCAACAATGTAATTAGCATAACCAGCATACCAAGGAGTACTACGAGAAGTACTTATGACATTTAATTTTTCATCAGGAAAGCTATCATCAATAGGTAGTGGGTCATCAAGAACATTCTCTAACCGATATAAGTTGTCTGCAACGGGGTTCTCAGCTCCTCTTCTATCAACAATATGCAATCAAATTCTTGTAGCAAGAGAACCCATCTAATAAGTCTAGGTTTAGCATCTTTCTTCTCCATAATATATTTAATAGCAGCATGATCAGTGTGGATAGTTACTTTAGAATCAACAATATAAGGTCTGAACTTATCACAAGCAAATACAACTGCTAAAAGTTGTTTTTCAGTAGTAGCATAATTTCTTGGAGCATTGTCTAGTGTCTTATTAGCATAATGGATAACATTTAATTTCTTATCAACTCTTTGCCCTAGAACAACACCTACAGCATAATCGCTAGC
The DNA here is from genome assembly GCF_018294505.1 of Triticum aestivum. Taxonomy (NCBI): domain Eukaryota; kingdom Viridiplantae; phylum Streptophyta; class Magnoliopsida; order Poales; family Poaceae; genus Triticum; species Triticum aestivum. The sequence continues at coordinate 301,322,139 of NC_057809.1, forward strand.
ATCACACATAATTTCAAAGGGTAAATTCCAATCAGGTGGTTGAACAATAGGTGCAGAGACTAATGCTTTCTTAAGTATTTCAAATGCTTCTACACAATCATCATCAAAGACAAATGGTATATATTTTTGTAATAAATTAGTCAGAGGCCGAGAAATTTTTGAGAAGTCCTTAATGAACCTCCTATAAAATCCGGCGTGACTAAGGAAACTTCTTATACCTTTGATGTCCTTGGGACACGACATCTTTTCAATAACATCAACCTTGGCTTTATCAACTTCAATGCCTCTTTCAGAAACTTTATGCCCCAAGACAATACCTTCATTAACCATAAAGTGGCACTTTTCCCAATTCAAGACAAGATTAGTTTCTCCACATCTCTGCAAAACTCGATCAAGATTGCTCAAGCAATCATCAAAAGAAGATCCATAGACAGAAAAGTCGTTCATGAAAACCTCACAAATCTTTTCACAAAAGTCAGAGAATATAGCCATCATGCATCTTTGAAAGGTAGCAGGTGCATTATATAAACCAAAAGGCATACGTCTATAAGCAAAAGTACCAAAAGGGCATGTAAAAGTAGTCTTTGGTTGATCTTTAGCCGACACGGGTATTTGAGAGAAACCAGAATAACCATCTAGAAAGTAGTAGTGTGTATGTTTTCATAATCTTTCTAGCATTTGATCGATAAAGGGTAAGGGGTAATGATCTTTCTTAGTAGCCTTATTTAATTTGCAGAAATCAATTACCATCAACCTGTAATAACTCTTTGTGGAATCAATTCATCTTTATCATTAGGAACAACAGTAGTACCTCCCTTCTTAGGGACACAATGAACATGACTTACCCACTGACTATCAGCAACGGGATAAATTATACCTACCTCCAGAAGCTTTAGTATTTCTTTTCGTACCACTTCTTTCATTTTAGGATTCAGACGTCGTTAAGGATCACAAGCTGGTTTGGCATCTGCTTCCAAATTTATTTTATGTTGACATAGAGTGGGACTAATGCCCTTAAGATCATCAAGAGTATATCCAATAGCAGCTCGGTGCTTCTTCAGAGTTTTCAATAATCTTTCTTCTTCATGCTCTGAAAGGTTAACACTAATAATAACATGATATATCTTCTTTTCATCAAGATAAGCATATTTAAGATTATCAGGCAACGGTTTAAGCTCAAACACGGGATCACCCTTAGGTGGAGGGGGATCCCCTAGGATTTCAATAGGCAAATTGTGTTTCAGAATAGGTTCTTGTTTAAAGAATACTTCATCTATTTCCCTTCTTTCATTCATAAACATATCATTCTCATGGTCTAGCAAATATTGTTCTAAAGGATCACTAGGAGGTACAACAATAGAAGCAAGACCAATAATTTCATCCTTACTAGGCAATTCTTCTTCACGGTGTTGTTTACTAAATTTAGAGAAATTAAACTCATGAGTCATATCATCTAAGCCGACAGTAACAACATCCCTTGTGCAATCTATGGTAGCATTAACAGTATTCAAAGGAAGGGTCTACCAAATATAGTGAGACAAAAGCTATCTTGTGGGGAACCAAGAACAAGAAAATCAGCGGGATATTTAGTTTTCCCACACAAGACTTCAACATATCTAACAATTCTCATTGGTGAAATAGTATCTCTATTAGCAAGTTTAATAGTGACATCAATTTCTTCTAACTCAACAGGTGCAATGTCATGCATAATTTCTTTGTATAAGTCAATAGGTATTGCACTAGCACTAGCACCCATATCACATAAGCCATGATAACAATGATCTCCTATTTTAACAGAAATAACAAGCATGCCTACCACAGGTCTAGGTTTATCTGTATCACGGGGTTAAGCAATTCTAGCAGTTTCATTACAGAAGTAAATAACATGCCCATCTATATTATCAGATAAGAGATCTTTAACAATAGCAATATTAGGTTCAACTTTAACTTGCTTAGGAGGTGTATATGTTTTAATATTTCTTTTACGAACCACAGTTGAAGCTTTAACATGATCCTTTATCCTAATAGGGAAAGGTGGTTTCTCAACATAACAAGTAGGAACAATAGGATCATTATAAGTGACAGTCTTTTCTTCAACTTTAATAGGTGTAGCTACTTTTACTTCTATGGGAGGATGATATTTAAATCACTTCTCCTTAGGGAGATCAACATAAGTAGCAAAAGATTCACAGAAAGAAGCTACTATCTCAGAATCAAGTCCATATTTAGTGCTAATCTTACGGAAAATATCGGTATCCATAAAAGATTTAACACAATCAAACTTAGGTGTCATACCTGACTCCTTACCTTCGTCGAGATCCCAATCTTCAGAGTTGCATTTAATTCTATCCAATAAATCCCATCTACATCCAATAGTCTTCATCATAAAAGAGCCAACACAAGAAGTATCGAGCATGGTGCAATTATTTTCAGAAAGCCGAGCATAAATTTTTTGAAGAATTGTTTCTCTTGGGAGCTCATGATTGGGGCATGAATATAACATTGATTTAAGCCTCCCCCAAGCTTGAGCGATGCTTTCTCATTCGTGAGGCCAAAAATTATATATATAATTGCGATCACGATGAACAAGATGCATAGGGTAATACTTTTGATGAAATTCCAATTTCAATCTTCTATAGTTCCATGATCTCGTATCATCACATAGCCTATACCATGTCAATGCGTCTACCTTCAAAGATAAAGGGAAGAATTTATTCTTAGCAACATCATCGGGTATACCTGCAAGCTTAAATAATCCGCAAACTTCATCCACATATATTAGGTGTTCATCAGGATGCTTTGTTCCATCTCCTGTAAAAGGATTAGCTAGCAGTTTTTCTATCATACCCGAAGGATACTCATAAGGAATTTAATTTTCAATAGGTTCAGTAGGTTGAGGAGCAACTCTTTGCTCTACTGGTCGAGGTGAAGATACCCCGAACAAGCCCCTCAGAGGATTACTTTCCATAGTAACAAGTGACAGTAAATTTCAGCACACTATATAAATTTTTCCTTACCAAATTCCACCTACCAAAGGCACTTCACTCCCCGGCAACGGCGCCAGAAAAGAGTCTTGACGACCCACAAGTATAGGGGATCTATCGTAGTCCTTTTGATAAGTAAGAGTGTTGAACCCAACGAGGAGCAGAAGGAAATGATAAGCGGTTTTCAGCAAGGTATTCTCTGCAAGTACTCAAATAAGTGGTAACAGATAGTTTTGTGATAAGATAATTTGTAACGAGCAACAAGTAATAAAAGTAAATACAGTGCAACAAGGTGTCCCAATCCTTTTTGTAGCAAAGGACAAGCCTGGACAAACTCTTATATAAGGAAAAGCGCTCCCGAGGACACATGGGAATATCGTCAAGCTAGTTTTCATCACGTTCATATGATTCGCGTTCGGTACTTTGATAATTTGACATGTGGGTGGACCGGTCCTTGGGTGCTGTTCTTACTTGAACAAGCATCCCACTTATGATTAACCTCTATTGCAAGCATCCGCAACTACAACAAAAGTATTACGGAAAACCTAACCATAGCATGAAACATATGGATCCAAATCAGCCCCTTACGAAGCAACGCATAAACTAGGATTTAAGCTTCTGTCACTCTAGCAACCCATCATCTACTTATTACTTCCCAATGCCTTCCTCTAGGCCCAAATATAGGCGAAGTGTTATGTAGTCGACGTTCACATAACACCACTAGAGGCTAGACAACATACATCTCATCAAAATATTGAACGAATACCAAATTCACATGACTACTAATAGCAAGACTTCTCCCTTGTCCTCAGTAACAAACGTAACTACTCACAAAGCATATTCATGTTCATAATCAGAGGGGTAATAATATGCATAAAGGATATGAACATATGATCTTCCACCAATTAAACCAACTAGCATCAACTACAAGGAGTAATTAACACTACTAGCAACCTACTAGCACCAATCCCGGACTTGGAGACAAGAATTGGATACAAGAGATGAACTAGGGTTTTGAGATGAGATGGTGCTGATGAAGATGTTGATGGAGATTGCCCTCTCCCGATGAGAGGAGCGTTGGTGATGATGATGGCGATGATTTCCCCCTCCGGGAGAGAAGTTTCCCCGGCAGAACAGCTCTGCCGGAGCCCTAGATTGGTTCCGCCAAGGTTCCGCCTCGTGGCGGCGGAGTTTTGTCCCGAAAGGTTGCTTCTGGTTTTTTTCTCGACGAAAGACTTCATATAGCAGAAGATGGTCATCGGAGAGCCACCAGGGGGCCCACGAGGTAGGGGGCGCGCCCTAGGGGGGGGGCGCCCCCCACCCTCATGGACGGGGTGTGGGCCCCGTGGTCTTCATCTTTGGCGAGGATTTTTCATTATTGATTATAAGGTATTCCGTGGAGTTTCAGGACTTTTGGAGTTGTGCAGAATAGGTCTCTAATATTTTCTCCTTTTCCAGCCCAGAATTCCAGCTGCCGGCATTCTCCCTCCTCATGTAAACCTTATAAAATAAGAGAGAATAGCCATAAGTATTGTGACATAATGTGAAATAACAACCCATAATGCAATAAATATCGATATAAAAGCATGATGCAAAATGGACGTATCAATGCCCCGGGTCTTGAAGAAGGAGAAGACCGGTCCACCTCCCCAGGAAGCGAGGCACCAGACGGCTGGGTCATGCATTTCGATGGCGCCTTCGTGCATCAGGGCGCGGGGGCTGGAGCAGTGCTCATCTCGCCCACTCAGGACAAGCTCTACTACGCCATGCAACTCTGTTTTCAGCACGACGAGAAGGTCTCCAACAACATCGCAGAGTACGAAGGCCTCATAGCTGGCCTGAGGGCTGCGGCGGCTCTAGGGGTGAAGCGTCTCACCGTCAAAGGCGACTTGCAGCTCCTCATCAACTTTTCCAACAAGGTATACGAGCCAAAGGACGAGCACATGGAGGCCTACCTCGCGGAGGTGCGCAAGATGAAAAAGCAGTTCTCGGGCCTGGAGCTACAGCACGTGCCCCGGGGCACCAACAAGGAAGCCGATGACATCGCCAAGAGAGCATCCAAGCGGCAACCGCAAGAGCCCGGCGTCTTCGAAGAGCGTCTCTTCAAGCCATCAACTTCGCCACCTCTTTCGAGCATGACTCAGCCTTGGGAGGAACTCCCGGGAGCCCCAGCCGACGGCCCGACCTCAGGAGCTCTGCTGCTCTTGGCGCTCGAGCCCCAGGAGGAGTGTTGGATCAAGGAATTCAAGGAGTACCTGATGCACGGGACGCTGCCGGAGAAGGAAGAGGACGCGGAGCGCGTGGCCCAGCAAGCCACGGCATACTGTATCCAAGACGGCGAGTTATACAGGAAACGACCAAACGATGTCACGCTGCGCTGCATCTCCAGCTATCAACGAAGGGAGTTGTTGATTGACATACACGGCGGTGATTGCGGACTCCACTCGTCATCACGGACCCTCGTCGGCAAGGTGTTCCGTAGTGGGTTCTATTGGCCTACAACACTCAACGACGCGGTCAAACTAGTGAAGTCCTGTGAAGCTTGCCAATTCCACGCCAAGCAAATCCATCAGCCTGCTCAGGGCCTCCAAACCATCCCGCTCACATGGCCGTTTGCGGTCTGGGGGCTGGACATCCTAGGCTCGTTTCCCTGGGCTCTAGGGGGCTACCGCTATCTCTACGTCTCCATCGACAAGTTCACCAAGTGGGCGGAAGTGGAAGCCATCCGTACCATTCTAGCCGGCTCTGCTGTCAAGTTCATCAAGGGCCTCGTGAGCCGCTTCGGGGTCCCCAACCGCATCATCATAGATAACGGTTCGCAGTTTACTAGCAACCTCTTCAAAACCTACTGTGCTAACCTTGGAACGCAGATCTGCTACACTTTGGTGGCCCACTCCAGGAGTAACGGTCAGGCCGAGCGCGCTAACGCGGAGGTCCTGAGGGGCCTCAAGACCAGGACCTTCAAGAAGAAGCTGGAGGCCTGCGGCAGGGGCTGGCACAATGAGCTCCAATCCAAGCTGTGGTCCATCCTTACCACCGCCACCAAGCCAACGGGCGAGACCCCATTCTTCCTCGTCTACGGAGCTGAAGCAGTCCTCCCTCATGAGGTCAAGCATCGCTCCGCACGGGTCCTAGCGTTCGACGAAACGCAGCAGGATGCCATGCGGGGGATGGATCTCGTGCTGGGCGAGGAACGCCGTCGCGAAGCCGCGATGAGGGCAGCAAGGTACCAACAAGCGCTGCGGCGATACCACTGCCGCAACATCCGCTCCAGGACGCTCGAGGTGGGCGAGCTCGTCCTGAGGCGGGTCCTCTCTAGGGAAGGGCTGCACAAGCTCTCACCCATGTGGGAGGGCCCGTTCAGGGTCGTCCATGTCTCCAGGCCGGGTGCAGCGTGCCTGGAGACGCAGGACGGGATACCTATCTAGAACGCCTGGAACATCCAGCACCTCCGGAAGTTCTATCCTTGAAGCAAGGCCCAGAGCCTGAGAAGCAAGGCCTAGAGCCTGAGAAGAAAGGCCCAGAGCCTGTGAAGAAGGCCCGGTGCCTGTGAAGAATCGCCGCTCGTGACACTCACGTAATAACGAGTGGGGTTGTACATGCCCTGGAGTCTCAGGAGCGCCAGCCTCAGGCCCTGGGGCTCCCTCCCACGCCTAGTGGACAACACTTAGCTCTGCGTTGGTGAGAAGACTTGAAGACTAGACTAGGTGCCGGACGCGGCTTTTCATTTTCTTTCCGTAGTTGACTCGCTTTTCCTCAATCAAAGTTTGCCTTTGGCGTTCCTTACTGATTTGATTCCCTCGCCTCTCACTGCACTTTTCCGGCTCGAATTTGCTCGTGTTCACTCTCTCGCATGCCTCGCGAGGGGGCTATGCAGGTGCCCTCGCGAGCATTTTTTCTCCTTTCTGCCTTCTCCCGAGCCACCCTCGTTTGAGCCCAAAGGCTGGCACACCTCTCCTAGTCCGTGCCCCTCGGGTACCGCAACACAAAGCGCCAGGTCAGGGCCAGGATGAAAGGCAAATCTTTTAACGCCTTCCTAACGAGTTTTTCGCAGTTCCTGAGCGAATGCAGGCCACCGATGCAAGATGAATGCGAGGAAATAAATGCTTCGCGAGGAAGAGGACGTCCTGACTATACCATGTTAAGTTATCTTTGCGCAAAATAACGACACATCACGAGAATAGCACGGATACTGATATACACCATAGTTCAATACACGCCCCCTGGGCCCATGTTGGTTTCATTCTTGATGCAGGAAAAGAGCAAAACAAAAGTAGCATTGCAGCGATCCACGAGGACAGGCACCTAGCACTACCCCGAGCCTAGCCAGATCCTTCCTCACGCTTAACGGAGGTGCGGCGACAAGATGACCCACCGCTTCCTTCAAGACGGGCGCGACGGCGTGGTGGCTGGGCATAGATGCCACTGCTGGAGCTGTAGCCGGAGGAAGAGCCGCCACAGCTGGACGAGACACGATCGCCGGCAAGGGCGGGCTCGCACTCGTCCTTGTCGCGACCATCCCCAAGGCCGAGTACATCCTCACCGTCGTTCGCCTCGGGGCAACACCCGGCGCGGCGACCATCTTCCCCAAACACCCTCACATAAAGGGTCGACCCACCATCATACCTGAAGTGGAGGGTGCACCGCCTGCCCAGGCTGCACGCGCGGGCGAATGTCTGCCAGCCGCAGGCCAGGGCTATGTTGCCCGCAGCGGAAGTCTCGACCGCAACCCAAGAGGCCTTGCTGTAGCAGCCATCTGCCTGCAGCCAGAGTCCGCTCAGACCAAAGGCCGGTAGTTCGCTAGCGAAGAAGCGCGGGAGTTGGAGCCAGTTGCCGGCCGGGTTCTCTGACCAGACGACGAACTCCAGCGACACCTCTGCCGTGTGGAAGCATGGACGAGGAGGCCGCGCCACCATGGCACACCTCCCCTCATCAACTAGACCACCATGGCTGGGATGACCCACTCGTGTGCCATGGCGCTGTCTCAACAATGAGCCACGGCGGGGGTCGCGACATGTTTGCGCGGGCGGCCGCGGCCGCGCTTGGGCATGGGGGAGCCGGGTCCCTCATGAGGGGCTTTTCCCTTCTTGGCGGCGGAGAACTTCCTTCGTGGTGCCATGGGTTTCACTCCAAGTGATGGAGCAAGGAGGAAGGAGCAAGCAAGCAAGGAAGAGATGGGCAGCGGGGGCTCCGCCCCCTCCCCATTTATAGCAAGGGAAGGCCAACCGGCGTCTCCCACGATCGCAAGCAATGATGGTTTTCCTTGCATGTCATGGGGACCTGACAAGTCGAGCAGTTGCCGAGACAACGTGGGGAAGCGGAGACGCCCACGTCCAATCAACTGCCACGCGTCAATCGAGGCCACAGGCTTTTGGGGCCCGCGGTGCTCCAAACTTGCCCTTGGCTTCGCCGCAAAGCCAAGCCCGAGCGCACCTTGGGCCCGGGGGCTACTGTCGGCGTCCTGGGAACGGGGGTCCCTAGACTTGCCTGCCTGCGGCCCGCGGCGTGGCTGAGCCAGCAGGCCGTACGGCCCATCCTCGCCAGCAAAGCATCCAAGACCCTCGCGAGGGTCCAAGCCTCGCGAGGGGGACAACACAAGACCTCCTCGGGAGTAGCCTAGCTAGGCAGGCTCACGAGGAGCAGAGATATCAAGGCGAGGAAAACCTCACGAGACCCTCGTGATGTGAGCCATGACGCACGACACCAGGCGGGCGCCAGGCGGGCGCCAGCACATGTGGCGTCCTTGTTTCCTCTTTGGTTCTAAGGAGGCCAGTGCAGGCGAAGAGTACCGAGGCATCATGCAAAGGTTGCTATATTGGTGCAACGAGACTAAGACCAGGAGGACGGCAAGACGGAGGTCAACGTGGAGCCCAAGATGGCGTCACCACCAGAGCCTTTGGCAGGCGAAGACCACTTTTGTCAGGATAGCTTGTACTAGCTGTCCCCTTTGAATTAGCCCACCATTGTTGGCTCCCTTCCCGCTTGATATTTGGGAAGAGGACCAGGGCATATATAAGTAGAGCTAGCCACCATAGTAGAGGCATCTCTTCTTAGCTTGATCCAACCCGATCGAGAGCCTACTCACAAGAACGCCTCAACCTCAGGAGGCTGTTCTTCCCTTGTACTGTTCATCATCAGCCCTAGAAGCAATCCACCACCACCACACTGGAGTAGGGTATTACACCACAACGGTGGCCCGAACCACTATAAATCTTGTGTCTTTCTATGTTCCGAGTTCGTTGAGTTCGTCTGCGAGATCTTAGTGAGCTAGGGCATCGATTGGTGGGAAGGAAAGACTTCGCCCGCACCCCAGTGTTCGAACCTTAATGGTTTGCCGGAACCCCACATCCGACACATCTATAGATAACCTGCATCAGAGTAGTACTTTTATCATTAAAAACCTTATCATTTCCACATAGACAAAGCGACCAAATAACGGCAAGCTCTCCCACCCTGAGAAGAATTCTAAACCTGTGATCAATCCCATGTAACCAGTTTCCAAATACATTAGCAACACTACAAGGAGGATACAAGCAAGAAGCTACTTGGAACTGGCCATATAGAATGAGCCAATTTGCATTGGAAGAATAAATGTTTAATTGTCTCCTCATGATGGCAAGAGACACAATGAGGACTTCCATGCCAATTCCTCTTAATAAAGTTACCTTTAGTAAGAATGACTCTACGACGAAGATGCCATGGAAAGAGTTTATTCTTAAGAGGTATCTTCATCTTCCAGATCTTCTTATTATTATCTACTGGCACATCAGACTAGATTAACGCTCCATACATGGACTCCACTGAGAATTCTCCATTCCCATGGAGGTTCCATCGAAATAAATCAGATCCATGTGACAATTGCATCATGGACAACCGCTCGGGCAGGATGTTACACAATTGGAGTCTAGGTCCAATTAAATCTCTTCTGAATGTCACATTTGGCGGAAATGATTCCATTACTGTGGCGATAGTATCACCCTTGCGGCACACAATGTTGTATAGAGCCGGATATTGTTCCGGGAGTGTGGTTTCCTAGCGACTTGTCCTCCCAGAATCTAATTCCCGAGCCATCCTTAATAAGGAAGGATCCATAGCAGAAGAAATATTTCTTCATAGCCATTAGATCCGCCCAAAAGTGTGAATCCTCAGGCTTTCAGTATACTTGGGATACCCACTTGGAACCCACATATTTCCTCCTTAGGAGGGTTTGCCATACACCATATTCCCTCAGTAATTTAAACAACCCTTTGCCAAGGAGGGCCCTATTCTTAACCTCAAGGTCATGAATGCCCAACTCGCCTTGCTCTTTGGTACGGCTAACCACACTCCATTTAGCCAGTCGATATTTCTTTCTCTTGCTATCTCCTTGCCAAAAGAATCTTGATCAAAAATAATCCAATCTATGTAAAAATCCTTTAGGAAACTAGAAGTAAATCATATATAGTACCATATTACTTAGTACTGAATTTATGAGGACCAATCTTCCACCTAGAGACAACAGTTTACCTTTCCAACTGCTAAGTCTTTTTTGCTGTCTCTCCTCGACATGTTTCCATTCAGCATTTGTGAGTCTCCGATAAAATGTATCAATATCCCCAAATATGTGATCGGAAACTGGCCCAACCCGCACCCGAACAGTTCAGCGTACAGGTGGGCCTCGTCTTAAGCGTTGCCAAAGCAAAATAATTCACTTTTATGAAAATTGATCTTAAGACCCGAGTGTTGCTCGAATGCTAATAAAATTAGTTTCATATTTCTCGCTTTCTCGAGGTCATGATCCATGAAGAGAACCGTATCATCGGCATACTAAAGTATAGAGAGACCACCATCAGCTAGATGATTTACTACCCCATCAATTGGGCCATCAACCTTGGCATGCTCAATCATGACTGCTAGCATATCTGCCACTATATTGAATAGCATGGGCGATGCCGAGTCACCTTGTCGCAATCCCTTCTTCATTTGGAAATAGTGTCCAATGTCATTGAGGGAGTCCTAGATTAGGGGGTCTCCGGACAGCCGGACTATCTTCATTGGCCGGACTATTAGACTACGAAGATACAAGATTGAAGACTTCATCTCGTGTCCGGATGGGACTCTACTTGGCGTGGAAGGCAAGCTAGGCAATACGTATATGGATATCTCCTCCTTTGTAACCGACCTTGTGTAACCCTAACCCTCTCCGGTATCTATATAAACCAAAGGGTTTTAGTCCATAGGACAACAATCACAACATACAATCATACCATAGGCTAGCTTCTAGGGTTTAGCCTCTCTGATCTCGTGGTAGATCTACTCTTGTACTACCCATATCATCAATATTAATCAAGCAGGACGTAGGGTTTTACCTCCATCAAGAGGGCCCGAACCTGGGTAAAACTTCGTGTCCCCTGCCTCCTGTTACCATCCGGCCTAGACGGACAGTTCGGGACCCCCTACCCGAGATCCGCCGGTTTTGACACCGACATTGATGCTTTCATTGAGAGTTCCTCTGTGTCGTCGCCGTTAGGTTTGATGGCTCCTACTATCATCGATGGCGATGTGGTCCAGGGCGAGACTTTTCTCCCCTGACAGATCTTCATATTTGGCGGCTTTGCATTGCGGGCTAATTTGCTTGGCCATCTGGAGCAGATTGAAAGCTACGCCCCTGGCCATCAGGTCAGATTTGGAAGTTTGAACTACACGATCGACATCCGCAGAGACTTGATCTTTGACGGATTCGAGCCACAGCCGAGCACGCCGCACTGTCGCGATGGGTATGACCTAACTCTGCCGCTGGACAGTATCCCAGAGGCCGCGCCCGCATCAGCTCCGATCCGTAGCTCGGAGCAAACTGCGCCAAACGAGGACGGGTTGTTAGACACCACCTCGGGGGCTGCAGTCTCAACGGCGATCGAGCCAAACACCAGCATAACCCTCTGCGCAGCCCGTGACTCCAAGGTGCCGGACTCTCTTTCTGACTCCAAACCGCCCGCGCCCCTGCCAATCGAATCCGATTGGGCGCCGATCTTGGAATTCATCGCCGCGGATATCTTTCAGCACTCTCCCTTCGGCGACATTCTGAATTCACTAAGGTCTCTCTCTTTGTCAGGAGAGCCCTGGCCGGATTATGGCCAACAGGATTGGGATGCGGACAATGAAGAAATTTGACGCCCACCCACCACCCACTTCGTAGCCACTGTCGATGATTTAACCGACATGCTCGACTTCGACTCCGAAGTCATCGACGGTATGGACGACGATGTAGGAGACGAACACGAACCAGCACCTATAGGGCACTGGAAAGCCACCTCGTCATATGACATATACATGGTGGATACACCCAATGAAGGCAATGGCGACAAGATAGCGGAGCATGACCTCTCTAAGAAGCAACCCAAGCACCAACGTCAGCGGCGCCGCTCTAAGTCCCGCCAAAGCAAAAGTGGTGATACCAGCACAAGAGATAATACTCCGGATAATGCCAAAGACAACAACAATCCCCTCCAGCAAGATTTAGAGCAGGAGGATGAAGGAGCCAGCTCCCCCGAGAGAGCGGCAGACGGAGAAAAGGAGGATGATCACATGCCCCCCTCCGAAGACGAGGCAAGCCTCGGCGACGATGAATTCGCCGCCCCAGAGGACCCTGTAGAACAAGAGCGCTTCAAACACCGGCTTATGGCCACGGCAAACAGCCTGAAGAAAACGCAGCAGCAGCTTCAAGCTGATCAAGATCTGCTAGCGGACAAATGGACTGCAGTCCTCGCGGTCGAGGAATATAAACTCGAGTGTCCCTCCAAGAGTTACCCAAGGCGCGGGTTACTTCCCCGACTAGAGGAAGAAGCGTATGATATGGCTGATCGGCCACCTCGTGGCCTCGATAGAGAGGCATTCCAGCCAAAAGCTCATCCCCCACCCCAACGCCATTTAAATAAAAAGGCATGGGGAGATATGCCAGACCTATGAGACATATTGGAGGACAAGGCAAAGCATTCAAGATCGATCTACGGATCACGAGGGCGCACCACTCTGCGAGACGACAAACGTCACGCCAGATACAGTAAAAGCAAATCCGGCCGGGCCGAACACAGCGGCAAGACCCATTCGAGCTGCGTCGTGATATAGCCCAATACAGAGGCGCCGCACACCCCTTATGCTTCACAGACGAAGTAATGGAACATCAATTCCCAGAAGGTTTCAAACCTGTAAACATTGAATCATACGACGGCACAACAGACCTCGCAGTATGGATTGAGGATTTTCTCCTCCACATCCACATGGCCCGCGGCGATGACTTACACGCCACCAAATACCTCCCATTAAAGCTCAAAAGACCAGCGCAGCATTGGCTTAATAGCTTGCCAGCGGACTCCATTAGCTGTTGGGAAGATCTGGAAGCCGCATTCCTCGATAACTTTCAGGGCACTTATGTGCGACCACCAGACATCGATGACTTAAGCCACATAATTCAGCAGCCAGAAGAGTCGGCCAGACAATTCTAGACTCGGTTCCTTACAAAGAAAAATCAAATCGTCGACTGTCCGGATGCGGAGGCCTTAGCGGCTTTCAAGCACAACATCCGAGACGAGTGGCTAGCCCGGCACCTTGGTCAGGAAAAGCCGTAATCTATGGCAGCTTTCACGACGCTCATGACCCGCTTTTGTGAGGGAGAAGACAGCTGGCTGGCTCGCAGTAATAACATATCAAAGAACCATGGTACCTCGAATACAAAGGACGACAATAGCAGGTCACGTCACAACAAGCATAAGCTCCGCATTAATAGCGAAAATACTAAGGATACGCCAGTCAATGCCGGATTCAAAGGCTCTAAACCCGGCCAGCGGAAAAAGCCATTCAAACAAAGTACGCCGGGTCCGTCCAGCTTGGACCGTATACTCGATCGCTCGTGTCAAATACATGGCACCCCAGACAAGCCAGCCAATCACACCAACAGGGATTGTTGGGTGTTCAAGCAGGCCGACAAGTTAATTGCCGAAAACAAGGACAAGGGGCCACATAGCGATGACGAGGAGGAACCCCGGCAGCCGCACACTAGAGGACAAAAGAGGTTTCCCCTGCAAGTGCGGACGGTGAACATGATATACGCAACCCACATCCCCAAGAGGGAGCGCAAGCGTGCGCTCAGGGACGTATATGTGTCGGAGCCAGTCGCCCCAAAGTTCAACCCTTGGTCCTCCTACCCGATCACCTTCGATCACAGGGACCACCCCACTAGTACCCGTCATGGCGGATTTGCCACACTGGTCCTAGACCCAATCATCGATGGATTTCACCTCACTCGAGTCCTTATGGATGGCGGCAGTAGCCCGAACCTTCTTTATCAGGACACAGTGCGCAAAATGGGTATAGACCCCTCAAGGATCAAACCCACAAAAACGACCTTTAAGGGCATTATTCCAAGTGTAGAGGCCCATTGCACAGGCTCAATTACACTGGAAGTGGTCTTTGGATCCCCGGATAACTTCCGAAGCGAAGAGTTAATCTTCGATATAGTCCCGTTCCGCAGTGGTTATCACGCGCTGCTCGGGCGAACCGCATTTGCTAGATTCAATGCGGTACCACATTATGCATACCTCAAGCTCAAGATGCCAGGACCCCGCGGAGTTATTACAGTCAATGGAAACACAGAGTGCTCCCTCCGAACAGAGGAGCACATCACGGCCCTCGCAGCAGAAGCACAAAGCAGCCTCTCAAGGCAATCAACCAGTTCGGCGTTTCAAAGCCCGGACACCTCCAAGTGCGCTCGAGGCAATCGGCCAATAGACCGCCTGGCGCGATCTGAGCTCGTGTAGCAATACGGCGGCCACCCCAATCCCAGCCCAACGGCGATATTCGTGTCGCGCGTACATAATTACGCATTAAAAATACCATGGGCACATGTGGGGAGGGGGCAAGAACTGTAGCACGCCCCAAAACGCGGCCTAAACCGCACTAGGGGCTTCCTGTTTGGTTATTTTTTCTTTTTTCAGGACGTTAATCTCTAGAAACACTGTCCGGCAGCATTATTGCTGAACACATGATGCAGCAACCAAGAAGGCAGACAGCTACATTATACAACGGAATTCCCAGGTTGATCTCAGATTTCATATCATCCCTCAGCTCGCCCTTGGAAGGGACTTACTCCTACTTTTTGCTTATCGCACTATCTATATCACTCTGCTTTAACGCAGCTTTTTAAACACTGCATTACATTACGACCATTATTGCATTCTTGTTATATATATATATATATATATATATATATATATATATATATATATGTGTGTGTGTGTGTGTGTGTGTGTGTGTGTGTTCATTAATGACGCCTTGCAACCGTACACTCTGGTACGGCCAATACACCAGGGGCTTACGTACCACACAATACAGTGTGAAAATTCCGAACACTTTCACAATTGTGGCACCCCGAACTTATAGCATTACATGCATCAGCTCTGAATCATGTCTTTGATCAAATGTTGGGTTTGCCCGACTCCTATGTTTTGCTACTTTACGTTCCGCTCTATCGGCTAAGGTAGCGCTAGGAGAACTACTGCGATTGTGCCCTGGTTCTGCCGGGCTGAGCACCTCAGTAGAGAAAGCTAAAACTGACTGTCGTGATAAGGTGAGAGACTGGTCACTGTTCGACGAGGTTTTTCAAGTCCCTAAAGACTTATGCCGCTTAGGGCGAGGGGCCGGCCCTGTCCGGCTTACAGGTGTGTATTGCGCCCCGAATTCGGCCTTCCAAATACCAGGGGCTTCGCCGAAATTTAAAATTATAGAATTCTATGGCTAAGTGAGAGTGATAAAGCATTATTAATCCGGTTGCCTTGTTCGTTGTGGTGAGCACCTCCCTCGAAGGACCCAAATATGGGAACAAGAGTGCTCAGGTTTATCCCGACCACCCCAACACTTGTGGCATGGGGGCAGAAGCCGAGGACTAGCCATCTCTCAGATTGGATAAACAGCCAAACAGAAGGTAATATTTTAAATTCAAACAAGCGTTGCATAGCGCATATGAAACATGTTTTCATAAATACAGGATAAAATGAGCGAGTTTACTCAAATATTACATCTTTCGAGCACTCATCCGCGACGAGACGGGCACCCGGCAGAACACCCTCGTAGTACATCTCGGGGTGGCGGTGCTCCTTGCCCTCCGGCAGCCCCTCCTTGACCAGCTTCACGGCGTCTAGCTTGACCCACTGCAATTTCACACGGGCAAAAGCCCGGCATGCACCTTCAATGCAGACGGATCACTTGACGACCTCCAGCCGCGGGCAGGCATCCACAAGCCGCCTCACCAGGCCGAAGAAGCTGTTCGGAAGGGCGTCGCCAGGCCACAGTCGGACTATAAATACCTTCATGGCCTGATCAGCCGCCTTATGTAGCTCGACCATCTGCTTCAGCTGGTCGCTCATCGGCACCGTATGTTCGGCCTCAGCATACTGAGACCAGAACATCTTCTCCGTCGAGCTTCTGTCCTTGGCCTGGTAAAATCGTGCGGCATCGGACACACTGTGGGGCAAATCTGCGAATGCTCCTGAAGAGCTCTGGATCCGGGTAAGTAATCGGTAATTTACTTTTACATGCTTACTTTGCATATAGAAAGCCTTACCCGCCGCTATCTTCTTCATTGCGTCGATCTCCTAGAGGGCCTTCTGGGCCTCGTCCTTGGCACCCTTCGCTCTCTCAAGGGCCGCGGCAAGCTCAGACTCTCACGTCTTCGAGTCAAGCTCCAACGCCTTGTGCTTTGCCACGAGAGCCTGGAGCTCTTGCTGCACCTCGCCCACCCGAGCCTTGTGCTTCTCTCGCTCGGTGCGCTCCTAGGTCGCCTTCTCTTCGGCCTAGGACAACGCTTGCTTTAGGGTTGCCACCTCGGTCGTGGCACCTGACAAACATACAATGATCCTGTCATTTGGCAATCGCGTCCTTTTTCTCATATACACATACCTATAGACGGGGTATTACTTACCCTTGTTCTCCTTGAGCTGCCTCTTAGCAAGGCCGAGCTCTTTCCGGGACCCCTCGAGGGCCTCCTTCAGTATGGCAACCTCCGCAGTTAGTGCGGCGGATGCCAGCAGTGAAGCCTGCATATGCATATTGACATACTTATATTAGACTCCTGCGACATTATTTGATCCTCAGTTCCGCTTTTCTTTGTGAACACCGAACAAAGCATCAGGGGCTATTGTCTATGCGGTAATATTTCTACTACATTTTAAACACACTTACCTCAAAGCCTGTTAGAAGGCTGGCACAGGCTTCAGTCAATCCACTCTTGGCGGACTGAACCTTCTGGATCACTGCACTCATGATAGTGCGGTGCTCCTCGTCAATGGAAGCGCTACGAAGCGCTTCCAGCAGATTGTCCGGTGCCTCTGGATGGGCAGAGATCACCGGCATAGGCGTCTGGCCCCTTTTAGAAGGAGGCCGCCTGCCCGAGTCCAGAACCGCTGGAGGGTCCGGCACGGTGTTCGACTGAGGGCCGAACTCGGAGCTCTCGGGGGCCCCGTCCCCGCGGCTCCCGGAGTCCGGAAGGTCGCCTTGAGGTGCCTCCGGGACTGTCTCCCCTCGATCCGGTGCCTCTTGAGACAACAACTCGGCGTCGTCGGCAGGATTGGGGGAGGTGGCGGT
This sequence comes from Triticum aestivum, assembly GCF_018294505.1. NCBI lineage: Eukaryota > Viridiplantae > Streptophyta > Magnoliopsida > Poales > Poaceae > Triticum > Triticum aestivum. Next base: position 301,339,736 of record NC_057809.1, read on the forward strand.
CGGGACTGGATCGCTATCCATGTCCGACAAGCCCAGGGAGCCGTCCGTTGATACCTCGATATTGGCTCGGGGCGACCTGCATAATTGTGTTTGGCGTTAGGGAAAGCAGTGCGACAAAGGAATCCTATGGGTAACTTTGGCATACGAATACTTACGATCTCCCCCGGGGCTTGACCCTGGGCAACCACTCGCCTTCGCCTTCATCGGCGGCGGTGGAACTGTCCGGAAGGAGAGTCCTTCCCTTCTTGGACCCTCTGGCCTCCCCGGTTGGGGCGGCCTTCCTTTTCTTGTCTCCCCCAGTCGGTGGGGGAGCATCTTCTTCCTCTTCTTCCTCGTCTTGGGGGGAAGAGTGCGCCGCAGAGTCATCGGACGGCGAGTCCGACGACGCCTGGCGTTGGGAACTCTTTCGAGCTCCCTTGGCCTTCTTGGTCTTCTCCGGCACCTTATAAGGGGCCGGAGTCAGCATCTTCGTCAGAAGAGCGTCTGCGGGGCCTTCGGGCAAGGGAGCCAGACAGTCGATCTGTCCGGCCATCTTCTGCCAGTCCTGTCAAAATTACGAGGGTTTAGATCCCGCATAGAGTCAATCTATATAAAAAACAAGTATCCTATAAAAGGTAATGCAGCTTACCGCACTGGCTTGGCGCTTCGCGCTGAATCCGCGATCCTCAGTGATAGGGGGAGGGACCTCGGCACTCTTGAACAGCACCCTCCAGGCGTCTTCATGAGTCGTGTCGAAGAGCCTGTTCAGAGTTCGGTGTTGCGCCGGATTGAACTCCCACAAGGTGAACTCCCGTTGTTGGCACGGGAGTACCCGGCGGATGAGCATGACTTGGACTATGTTGACCAACTTGAGCTTCTTGTCCAACATGTTTTGAATACATGTTTGGAGTCCGGTCAGCTCCTTCGAACTACCCCAGGACAGGCCCTTCTCTTTCCAGGAGGTGAGCCGCATGGGTATGCCAGATCGGAACTCGGGGGCCGCTACCCATGCGGGGTCGCACGGCTCGGTGATGTAGAACCACCCCGATTTCCACCCCTTTACGGTTTCCACAAAGGAGCCCTCGAGCCATGTTATGTTGGGCATCTTGCCCACCATGGCGCCTCCGCACTCCGCCTGGCGGCCGCCCACCACCTTCGGCTTGACATTGAAGGTCTTCAGCCATAAGCCGAAGTGGGGCTTGATGCAGAGGAAAGCCTCGCACACGACGATAAACGCCGAGATGTTGAGGATGAAGTTCGGGGCCAGATCGTGGAAATCCAGGCCACAATAAAACATGAGCCCCCGGACGAAGGGATGAAGAGGGAATCCTAGTCCGCGGAGGAAATGGGTGAGGAATACCACCCTCTCATGGGGCCTGGGGGTGGGGATGAGCTGCCCCTCATCTGGGAGCCGGTGCGCGATGTCGTCAGGCAGGTATCCGGCTCTCCTCAGTTTCTTAATGTCTCCCTCCATGACAGAAGAGACCATCCACTTGCCTCCCGCTCCGGACATTGTTGGAGAGGGTTGAGGTGGAAGTGAGGACTTGGGCGCTAGAGCTCAAGTATGCGGGAGCGGATGAGCAAAGGAGGAAGAAGGCGTGGATAGAAAGGTGAATCCTTATCCCTTTATATGGGCGGACGAAACCGAGCGTCCGCACTTGCCTGGTAAAACTGGCTTATCCCCCAAGTGCTGCAATTGATGGCGCGGTTGGGTTACCCACGCCCGTATGGATGAGAATCCCGTAATAAGGGGACACGATCTCTGCTTTGACAAGATGTGTCGAAAAACTGCCTCGCGTTATGTGCGGGGCTGGTTAAAAGAAACGGTTCGAATAATCACCGGGCCATGACATAACGTCATGTTGCTAGAACAAGCCAGCAAATTGGATCTGCGAAAATATTATTCTCTCTACGGCAAAGTGTGGAACTTATTTTGTAGGGTCGGACGCTATCCTCATATTCAACTTCGTCTGTGATGTAATCAGAGAAGGAACCCGCCTTGCACTGCCGAAGACAACACTGCGTGTCGGACTCATCGTCATTGAAGCCTGGTTCAGGGGCTACTGAGGGAGTCCTGGATTAGGGGGTCTCCGGATAGCTGGACTATCTCCATTGGCCGGACTGTTAGACTACGAAGATACAAGATTGAAGACTTCGTCTCGTGTCCGGATGGGACTCTACTTGGCGTGGAAGGCAAGCTAGGCAATACGTATATGGATATCTCCTCCTTTGTAACTGACCTTGTGTAACCCTAACCCTCTGCAGAAAATCCTTTCATTCTGAGAGTGTGTTGAAGAAAGGGCCACTTCACTTTGTCACACGCCCTTTCAAAGTCTATTTTGAGTACCACCCCTTTCAACCTTTTCCTGTGTAATTCATGGATTGTTTCATGAAGGATAACAACTCCATCTAGGATGTGGCTGCCTTGCATAAAAGTTGCCTATGAAGGATGAACCACATGTTCAGCAATCGAATTTAGCCTGATTGTTGCGACCTTCGTGAATATTTTAAAACTAACATTAAGGAGGCAAATAGGTCTATATTGTTGTATCCTTTCAGCCTCATTAACCTTAGGTAGTAAAATATGTTGGGGAACGTAGTAATTTCAAAAAAATTCCTACGCACACGCAAGATCATGGTGATGCATAGCAATGAGAGAGGAGAGTGTAGTCCACGTACCCTCGTAGACCGTTAAGCAGAAGTGTTATAACAACGCGGTTGATGTAGTCGTACGTCTTCACGATCGACCGATCCTCAGCACTGAACGTACGACACCTTCGCGTTCACCACACGTTCAGCTCGGTGACGTCCCGCGAACTCACGATCCAGTAGATCTAGAGGGAGAGTTTCATCAGCATGGCAGCGTGGTGATGATGTTGATGAAGCTACCGTCGCAGGGCCTCGCTAAGCACCGCTACGATATAACTGAGGTGGATTATGGTGGAGGGGGGCACCGCACACGGCTAAGAGATCAACAGATCAATTGTTGTGTCTCCAAGGGGTGCCCCCCTCCCCGTATTTACAAGAGGGAGAGGAGGAGGGGCGGCCAAGGAGGAGGAGGTGCGCCCAAGGGGGGCAATCCTACTCCAAGTAGGATTCCCCCCTCTTTCCTAGTCCTAGTAGGAGAGGGGAAGGAAGGGGAAGAGAAGAAGATGGAAAGGGGGGGCGCCCCCTAGTCCAATTCGGTTTGGGCTAGGGGGGGCGCGCGCCCCTAGCTGGCCGCCTCTCCTCTTCCTCCACTTGGGCCCATAAGGCCCAATAACCCCCCGGGAGGTTCCGGTAACCTCCCGGTTCTCCGATATTTATCCGATAATCCCCGGAACTCATCCCGTGTCCGAATATAACCTTCCAATATATCGATCTTTACGCCTCGACCGTTTCGAGACTCCTCGTTATGTCCATGATCATATCCGGGACTCCGAACTACCTTCAGTACATCAAAACACAAAAAACTCATAATACCGATCGTCACAGAACTTTAAGCGTGCGGACCCTACGAGTTCGAGAACTATGTAGACATGACCGAGACACGTCCCCGGTCAATAACTAATAGCGGAACCTGGATGCTCATATTGGTTCCTACATATTCTACGAAGATCTTTATCGGTCAAACCGCATAACAACATACGTTGTTCCCTTTGTCATCGATATGTTACTTGCCCGAGATTCGATCGTCGGTATCTCAATACCTAGTTCAATATCGTTACTGGCAAGTCTATTTTACTTGTTCCGTAATACACCATCCCACAACTAACTCATTAGTCACATTGCTTGCAAGGCTTATAGTGATGTGCACTACCGAGAGGGCCTAGAGATACCTCTCCGACAATCAGAGTGACAAATCCTATTCCTGATCTATGCTAACTCTACGAACACCATCGGAGACACCTGTAGAGCACCTTTATAATCACCTAGTTACGTTGTGACATTTGGTAGCACACAAAGTGTTCCTTCAGTATTCGGGAGTTGCATAGTCTCATAGTCATAGGAACTTGTACAATTCATGAAGAAAGCAATAGCAGTAAACTTAAACGATCAATTGCTAATCTAACGAAATGAGTCAAGTCAATCACATCATTCTCCTAATGAAGTGATCCCGTTGATCAAATAACAACTCATGTCTATGGCTAGGAAACTTAACCATCTTTGATCAATGAGCTAGTCAAGTAGAGGCATACTAGTGACACTATATTTGTCTATGTATTCACACATGTATTATGTTTTTGGTTAATACAATTCTAGCATGAATAATAAGCATTTATCATGAAATAAGGAAATAAATAGTAACTTTATTATTGCCTCTAGGGCATATTTCCTTCAGTCTCCCACTTGCACTAGAGTCAATAATCTAGATTATACAGTAATGATTCTAACACCCATGGAGTCTTGGTGCTGATCATGTTTTGCTCGTGGAAGAGGCTTAGTCAGCGGGTCTGCAACATTCAGATCCGTATGTATCTTTCATATCTCTATGTCTCCCACATGGACTTGATCCCAGATGGAATTGAAGCGTCTCTTGATGTGCTTGGTTCTCTTGTGAAATCTGGATTCCTTTGCCAAGGCAATTGCACTAGTATTGTCACAAAAGATTTTCATTGGACCCGATGCACTAGGTATGACACCTAGATCGGATATGAACTCCTTCATCCAGACTCCTTCATTTGCTGCTTCTGAAGCAGCTATGTACTCCACTTCACACGTAGATCCCGCCACGACACTTTGTTTAGAATTGCTCCAACTGACAGCTCCACTGTTCAATATAAACACGTATCCGGTTTGCGATTTAGAATTGTCCGGATCAGTGTCAAAGGTTGCATCGACGTAACCATTTACGACGAGCTCTTTGTCAGCTCCATAAACGAGAAACATATCCTTAGTCCTTTTCAGGTATTTCAGGATGTTCTTGACCGCTGTCCAGTGATCCACTCCTGGATTACTTCGGTACCTCCCTACTAAACTAATAGCAAGGCACACATCAGGTCTGGTACACAACATTGCATACATGATAGAGCCTATGGCTGAAGCATAGGGAACACTTTTCATTTTCTCTCTATCTTCTGCAGTGGTCGGGCATTGAGTCTTACTCAACTTCACACCTTGTAACACAGGCAAGAACCCTTTCTTAGCTTGATCCATTTTGAACTTCTTCAAAACTTTATCAAGGTATGTGCTTTGTGAAAGTCCAATTAAGCGTCTTGATCTATCTCTATAAATCTTGATGCCCAATATATAAGCAGCTTCACCGAGGTCTTTCATTGAAAAACTCTTATTCAAGTATCCTTTTATGCTATCCAGAAATTCTATATCATTTCCAATCAACAATATGTCATCCACATATAATATTAGAAATGCTACAGAGCTCCCACTCACTTTCTTGTAAATACAGGCTTCTCCAAAAGTCTGTATAAAACCATATGCTTTGATCACACTATCAAAACGTTTATTCCAACTCCGAGAGGCTTGCACCAGTCCATAAATGGATCGCTAGAGCTTGCACACTTTGTTAGTACCCTTTGGATTGATAAAACCTTTAGGTTGCATTATATACAACTCTTCTTCCAGAAATCCATTCAGGAATGCAGTCTTTACATCCATTTGCCAAATTTCATAATCATAAAATGCGGCAATTGCTAACATGATTCGGACGGACTTAAGCATCGCTACGGGTGAGAAGGTCTCATCATAGTCAACTCCTTGAACTTGTCAAAAACCTTTTGCAACAAGTCAAGCTTTGTAGACAGTAAAATTACCGTTATCGTCAGTCTTCTTCTTGAATATCCATTTATTCTCGATGGCTTTCCGATCATCGGGCAAGTCAAGCAAAGTCCACACTTTGTTCTGATACATGGATTCCATCTCAGATTTCATGGCTTCAAGCCATTTTGCGGAATTTGGGCTCATCATCGCTTCCTCGTAGTTCGTAGGTTCGTCATGGTCAAGTAACATGACTTCTAGAATAGGATACCGTACCACTCTGGTGCGGATCTTACTCTGGTTGACCTACGAGGTTCAGTAGTAACTTGATCTGAAGTTTGATGATCACTATCATTAGCTTCCTCACTAATTGGTGTAGGTGTCACAGGAACCGGTTTTTGTGATGAACTACTCTCCAATAAGGGAGCAGGTACAGTTACCTCATCAAGTTCTACTTTCCTCCCACTCACTTCTTTTAAGAGAAACTCCTTCTCTAGAAAGGATCCATTATTAGCAACAAATGTCTTGCCTTCGGATCTGTGATAGAAGGTGTACCCAACAGTCTCCTTTGGGTATCCTATGAAGACACATTTCTCCGATTTGGGTTCGAGCTTATCAGGTTGAAGTTTTTTTCACATAAGCATCGCAGCCCCAAACCTTAAGAAACAACAACTTTGGTTTCTTGCCAAACCACAGTTCATAAGGTGTCATCTCAACGGATTTCGATGGTGCCCTATTTAACGTGAATGCAGCCGTCTCTAAAGCATAACCCCAAAACAATAGTGGTAAATCAGTAAGAGACATCATAGATCGCACCATATCTAGTAAAGTACGATTACGACGTTCGGACACACCATTACGCTGTGGTGTTCCAGGTGGCGTGAGTTGTGAAAATATTCCACATTGTTTCAAATGTAGACCAAACTCGTAACTCAAATATTCTCCTCCACGATCAGATCGTAGAAACTTTATTTTCTTGTTACGATGATTTTCCACATCACTCTGAAATTCTTTGAACTTTTCAAATGTTTCAGACTTATGTTTCATTAAGTAGATATACCCATATCTGCTCAAATCATCTGTGAAGGTGAGAAAATAACGATACCCTCCGCGAGCCTCAATATTCATCGGACCACATACATCAGTATGTATGATTTCCAACAAGTCTGTTGCTTGCTCCATTGTTCCGGAGAACGGCGTTTTAGTCATCTTGCCCATGAGGCATGGTTCGCAAGTACCAAGTGATTCATAATCAAGTGATTCCAAAAGTCCATCAGTATGGAGTTTCTTCATGCGCTTTACACCAATATGACCCAAACGGCAGTGCCACAAATAAGTTGCACTATCATTATCAACTCTACATCTTTTGGCTTTAACATTATGAATATGTGTATCACTACTATCGAGATTTAAGACAAATAGACCACTCTTCAAGGGTGCATGACAATAAAAGATATTACTCATATAAATAGAACAACCATTATTCTCAGAATTAAATGAATAACCGTCTCGCATCAAACAAGATCCAGATATAATGTTCATGCTTAACGCTGGCACCAAATAACAATTATTTAGGTCTAAAAATAATCCTGAAGGTAGATGTAGAGGTAGCATGCCGACGGCGATCACATCGACTTTGGAACCATTTCCCACGTGCATCGTCACCTCGTCTTTAGCCAGTCTTCGCTTAATCCATAGTCCATGTTTGGAGTTGCAAATATTAGCAACGGAACCAGTATCAAATACTCAGGTGCTACTGCGAGCTCAATAAGGTACACATCAATAATATGTATATCACATATACCTTTGTTCACCATGCCATCCTTCTTATCCACCAAATACTTGGGGCCGTTCCGCTTCCAGTGACCAGTCCCTTTGCAGTAGAAGCACTCAGTCTCAGGCTTAGGTCCATACTTGGGTTTCTTCTCTTGAGCAACAACTTGTTTTCTGTTCTTCTTGAAGTTCCCTTTCTTCTTCCCTTTACCCTTTTTCTTGAAACTGGTGGTCTTGTTAACCATCAACACTTGATGCTCCTTCTTGATTTCTACCTCCGCAGCCTTTAGCATTGCGAAGAGCTCGGGAATCGTCTTATCCATCCCTTGCATATTATAGTTCATCACAAAGCTCTTATAGCTTGGTGGCAGTGATTGAAGAACTCTGTCAATGACACTGTCAACCAGAAGATTAACTCCCAACCGAGTCAAGTGATTATGGTACCGAGACATTCTGAGTATATGTTCACTGACAGAACTATTCTCCTCCATCTTGCAGCTGTAGAACTTATTGGAGACTTCATATCTCTCAATCCGGGCATTTGCTTGAAATATTAACTTCAACTCCTGGAACATCGCATATGCTCCATGACATTCAAAACGTCGTTGAAGTCCCGGTTCTAAGCCGTAAAGCATGGCACACTGAACTATTGAGTAGTCATTAGCTTTGCTCTGCCAGACGTTCATAACATCTAGCGTTGCACCTGCAGTGGGTTTGGCACCTAGCGGTGCTTCCAGGACGTAATTCTTCTGTGCAGCAATGTGGATAATCCTCAAGTTATGGACCCAGTCCATGTAATTGCTACCATCATCTTTCAACATTGCTTTCTCAAGGAACGCATTAAAATTCAATGGAACAACAGCACGGGCCATCTATCTACAATAACATGGACAAGCAAAATACTATCAGGTACTAAGTTCATGATCAATTTAAGTTCAGTTAATCATATTACTTAAGAACTCCCACTTAGATGGACATCCCTCTAATCATCTAAGTGATCACTTGATCCGTATCAACTAAACCATAACCGATCATCACGTGAAATGGAGTAGTTTTCAATGGTGAACATCACTATGTTGATCATATCTACTATATGATTCACGCTCGACCTTTCGGTCTCAGTGTTTCGAGTCCATATCTGCATATGCTAGGCTCGTCAAGTTTAACCCGAGTATTCTGCGTGTGCGAAACTGTCTTACACTCGCTGTAGATGAACGTTGAGCTTATCACACATGATCATCACGTGGTGTCTCGGCACAACAAACTTTGGCAACGGTGCATACTCAGAGAGAACACTTTTACCTTGACATTTAGTGAGAGATCATCTTATAATGCTACTGTCAAACAAAGCAGAATAAGATGCATAAATGATAAACATCACATGCGATCAATATAAGTGATATGATATGGCCATCATCATCTTGTGCCTTTGATCTCCATCTCCAAAGCACCGTCATGATCACCATTGTCACCGGCGCGACACCTTGATCCCCATCGTAGCATCATTGTCATCTCGCCATCTATTGCTTCTACGACTATTGCTACCGCTTAGTGATAAAGTAAAGCAATTACAGGGCGATTGCATTGCATACAATAAAGCGACAACCATATGGCTCCTGCCAGTTGCCGATCACTCTGTTACAAAACATGATCATCTCATAAAATAAATATAGCATCATGTCTTGACCATATCACATCACAACATGCCCTGCAAAAACAAGTTAGGCGTCCTCTACTTTGTTGTTCCAAGTTTTACGTGGCTGCTATGGGCTGAGAAAGAACCGTTCTTACCTATGCATCAAAACCACAATGATAGTTTGTCAAGTTAGTGTTGTTTTAACCTTCTCAAGGACCGGGCGTAGGCACACTTGGTTCAACTAAAGTTGGAGAAACTGACACCCGCCAGCCACCTGTGTGCAAAGCACGTCGGTAGAACCAGTCTCGCGTAAGCATACGTGCAATGTCGGTCTGGGCTGCTTCATCCAACAATACCGCCGAACGAAAGTATGACATGCTGGTAAGCAGTATGACTTGTATCGTCCACAACTCACTTGTGTTCTACTCGTGCATATAACATCTATGCATAAACCTGGCTCGGATGCCACTGTTGGGGAACGTAGTAATTTCAAAAAAATTCCTAAGCACACGCAAGATCATAGTGATGCATAGAAACGAAAGGGGAGAGTGTAGTCCATGTACCCTCGTAGACCATTAAGCGGAAGTGTTATAACAACGCGGTTGATGTAGTCATACGTCTTCACGATCGACCGATCCTCAGCACTGAACGTACGGCACCTCTGCGTTCAACACACGTTCAGCTCGGCGACGTACCATGAACTCACGATCCAGTAGAGCTTGAGGGAGAGTTTCGTCAGCATGATGGCGTGGTGACGATGTTGATGAAGCTACCGTCACAGGGCTTCGCCTAAGCACAGCTACGATATAACTGAGGTGGATTATGGTGGAGGGGGCACCGCACACGGCTAAGAGATCAACAGATCAATTGTTGTGTCTCCAAGGGGTGTCCCCCTCCCCATATATAAAGGAGGGAGAGGAGGAGGGAGCCTCCAAGGAGGAGGCGTGCCCAAGGGGGGTAATCCTACTCCAAGTAGGATTCCCCCCTCTTTCCTAGTCCTAGTAGGAGAGGGGAAGGAATGGGAGGAGAAGAAGAAGGAAAGGGGGGCTGGCCCCTAGTCCAATTCGGTTTGGGCTAGGGGGGCCACGCGCCCCTAGCTGGCTGCCTCTCCTCTTCCTCCAATTGGGCCCATAAGGCCCAATAACCCCCCGGGAGGTTCCGGTAACCTCCCGGTTCCCTAGTATTTATCCGATAACCCTCGGAACTCATCCGGTGTCCGAATATAACCTTCCAGTATATCGATCTTTACATCTCGACCATTTCGAGACTCCTCATCATGTCCATGATCATATCTGGGACTCTGAACTACCTTCGGTACATCAAAACACAAAAAACTCATAATACCGATCGTCATAGAACTTTAAGCGTGCGGACCCTATGGGTTCAAGAACTATGTAGACATAACCGAGACACGTCTTCGGTCAGTAACCAATAGCGGAACCTGGATGCTCATATTGGTTCCTACATATTCTGCGAAGATCTTTATCGATCAAACCGCATAACAACATACGTTGTTCCCTTTGTCATCGGTATGTTACTTGCCCGAGATTCGATCGTCGGTATCTCAATGCCTAGTTCAATCTCATTACCGGCAAGTCTATTTTACTCGTTCCGTAATACACCATCCCACAACTAACTCATTAGTCACATTGCTTGCGAGGCTTATAGTGATGTGCATTACCGAGAGGGCCCAGAGATACCTCTCCGACAATCGGAGTGACAAATCCTATTCTTGATCTATGCTAACTCTACGGACACCATCGGAGACACCTGTAGAGCATCTTTATAATCACCCAGTTACATTGTGATGTTTGGTAGCACACAAAGTGTTCCTCCGGTATTCGGGAGTTGCATAGTCTCATAGTCATAGGAACATGTATATGTAACGAAGAAAGCAATAGCAGTAAACTTAAACGATCAAGTGCTAATCTAACGAAATGGGTCAAGTCAATCACATCATTCTCCTAATGATGTGATCCCGTTGATCAAATAATAACTCATGTCTATGGATAGGATACTTAACCATCTTTGATCAATGAGCCAGTCAAGTAGAGGCATACTAGTGACACTATGTTTGTCTATGTATTCACACATGTATTATGTTTCCGGTTACTACAATTCTAGCATGAATAATCAACATTTATCATGAAATAAGGAAATAAATAATAACTTTATTATTGCCTGTAGGGCATATTCAGTCTCCCACTTCACTAGAGTCAATAATCTAGATTATACAGTAATGATTCTAACACCCATGGAGTCTTGGTGCTGATCATGTTTTGCTCGTGGAAGAGGCTTAGTCAGCGGGTCTGCAACATTCAGATCCGTATGTATCTTGCATATCTCTATGTATCCCACCTAGACTTGATCCCGGATGGAATTGAAGCGTCTCTTGATGTGCTTGGTTCTCTTGTGAAATCTGGATTCCTTTGCCAAGGCAATTGCATCAGTATTGTCACAAAAATTTTCATTGGACCCGATGCACTAGGTATGACACCTAGATCGGATATGAACTCCTTCATCTAGACTCCTTCATTTGCTGCTTCCGAAGCAGCTATGTACTCCGCTTCACACGTAGATCCCGCCATGATGCTTTGTTTAGAACTGCTCCAACTGACAGCTCCAGCGTTCAATATAAACACGTATCCGGACATTTTTTTAATAATAATTAGTGATATAAGATCTAAGTTTCTCATGCTCCTCAATCGTGCCCTCATCCTATTGTAGGGAATGAATAATTTTCCTCTGGTGTCTGCCATTGGCGACTCCACGGAAATATCTAGTATTCGAATCACCTTTCAGGATAAACTGAGAGTTAGAATGTTTGTACCATTTGAGTTCGTCTTCACACAACATGTTAGCTATCTGTGCATTCAAATGACTCTTGATCTCGATTCCATCCTTAGATAGGGTAGGTGTGCTAATGGCATTAGAAAAGTAGTGTTGGGGGAATTGGGCTTGTCCACACGGTGTATTCCAAAACCAAAGCATGTTTAGTGGTTAAATAGGTGTTGGATGATTAAGGTTACACATTAGGTACGTGTGCCATTTATAGTTGGAGAACATATTGATGAGGTGGAGTGTGATGTGTTGCCAATAGAGGTGTGTGGACTATTACTTGGGTGTCCATTGGCAGTTTGATTGCAATGTTATTCATACTGGGAGATACAATACATATACATTTGTGCATGATGGCAAACATAGGACACTGAAGCCTATGACGAATGATAAGATCCAAACTGATGTAGTGTTGGATATTGTAGGATCGAAAGTATGTCTAGAGGGGGGTGAATAGGCTACTAGCCAAACTTAACAGACTCTTTTCCCAATTTTAATTCTTGGCAAATTTAGGCAGCGAAAATTCAAGGAATACCCAACACATGCAAGTCTAGAGTATAGGTAGTGGAAAGTAAAGACATTGCAAGTGATATTAATGTAGAGAGTTGAGTTTAGAGATACGCAAACACAATGGTGACACAGAAGATACTGACCCATGGTTCTAATAGGTGGTGCTATTGTATGTCTAAATTGATGGAGGCTTCAATCTCAAGGATCCAAGATCACAACGATTACAGTTGCGAATTCCTTGCAGGAATCGAGTCCACAGAGGGCTCACACGCATGAAGGGTCAACGAATAAGCAACTTTGCCACTCAAAAGATATAAGTGAAGTGCATGGACCATTCTATAAATCAACCAATGCCTATAAGAAATCATCCCCAACCAGCATGGTGTATATTTATTCAAAATAAAAAGGAAAAATGACGCTCCAAGACTCTGCCACTCAAAAAATAAGAAAAAGACTCTAAAACTTCTAGGTTTTCTCCCAAGCAGTGCTTTCTTTAAAGCCATTAAGCTAGGCATAAAGGTGCAAGTAAAAAATTTTGTATTTCCATTTTTTTTCTTGTTTGTTTCACCCATGCTACTTGCGAGGTGCGTTGGGATTTTCCCTGAAGAGGAAGGGTGAAGCAATAGTAACTGATAAATACCTCCCTCAGTGAGAACCAAGCTATCGAACCAATAGGAGAATCATGCAAATCCTAGTGAACAACACCTGCACACACAAGAGCACATACTTGCACTCAACGCAAGAAAGAGGGTTGTCAATCCCCTTGAATTCATTACTTGCAAGGATCAAATCCGGTAGTGTTAGATATACGAATTGCAAAGTAAAATAAATAACAATAAATTGCAGCAAGGTATTTTTGGTTTTGTAACATGATAAAAGTAGACCCAGGGGCCATAGTTTTCGCTAGAGGCTTCTCTCTCGAATAAATATCATACAGTTGGTAGAAAAATTACTGTTGGGCAATTGATAGAAAGGTGCATAGTTATGATTGATGACCCACAAGTATAGGGGATCAATTTTAGATCTTTTCGATAAGTAAGAGTGTCGAACCCAACGAGGAGCAGAAGGAAATGACAAGTGGTTTTCAGTAAGGTAATGCCCGCAAGTGCTGAAATTGTAAGTAGCAGAGTAGTTTGATAGCAAGATAATTTGTAACAAGCAAGTAATGATGGTAGTAACAAAAGTGCAGCAAGGTAACCCAATCCTTTTGAGGCAAAGGACAGGCCAAAATGGTTTCTTATAATAAGCAAAGCGTTCTTGAGGGTACACGGGAATTTCACCTAGTTACTTTCATCATGTTGGTTCGATTCATGTTCGCTACTTTGATAATTAGATATGTGGGTGGACCGGTGCTTAGGTGCTGTTCTTACTTGAACAAACCTCCTACTTAGGATTAACCCTCCCGCAAGCATCCGCAACTACGAGAAAAGTATTAAGAATAATTCTAACCATAGCATTAAACTTTTGGATCCAATCGATCCCTTCCGGAATAGCGCATAAACTGGGTTTAAACTTCTGTCACTCTCGCAACCCATCATCTAATTGCTACTCCACAATGCATTCCATTAGGCCCAAATATGGCGAAGTGTCATGTAGTCGACTTTCACATGACACCACTAAGGGAATCACAACATACATACTATCAAAATATCGAACACATATCAAATTAACATGATTACTTGCAACATGATTTGTCACGTGACCTCATGAACAAAAGTAACTCCTCACAATGATAATCATGCTCAAGATCAGAGGGGTATTAAATAGCAGATTGGATCTGAACATATAATCTTCCACCAAATAAACCATATAGTAATCAACTACAAGATGTAATCAACACTACTAGTCACCCACAAGCACCAATCTATAGTTCCGGTAACAAGATTGAACACAAGAGATGAACTAGGGTTTGAAATGACATGGTGTCGTTGAATATGTTGATGGAGATTGCCCTCCCCAAGATGGGAGAGTTGTTGGTGGTGATGACGATGATGATTTCCCCCTTCGAGAGGGAAGTTCCCCCGGCAGAATCATTCCACCGGAGGGCAAAAGTGCTCCTGCCCAAGTTCCGCCTCGAGACGGTGGCGCTCCGTCCCAAAAGTCCTCCCCTTATTTTTTAGGTCAAAATGACTTATACACCAGAAGATGGGCACCGGAGGTGGGCCTGGGTGAGCACAACCTACCAGGGCGCGCCTGGGCTCCCTGGCGCGCCCAGGTGGGTTGTGCCCACCTGGTGGGCCCCCTCTGGTAGTTGTTTGCTCCAATATTCTTCATATAATTGATAAAATATCTCCTTGAAGTTTCAGCTTGTTTGGAGTTGTGCAGAATAGGTGGCCTGACGTAGCTTTTCCAGGTCCAGATTTCCAGCTGCTGGAATTCTCCCTGTTTGTGTATACCTTGCATATTATGAGAGAAAAGGCATTAGAATTACTCCAAAAAGCATTATTGTGGATAAAAACATTATAAATAATAGTAAGAAAACATGATGCAAAATGGACGTATCAACTCCCCCAAGCTTAGAGTTCGCTTGTCCTCAAGCGAAAACCGAAATCGAAAAGCATGTCCACATGCTTAGAGAGAGATGTGTCGATAAAAACAAAATACAAACATAGAAGCATCATGTTCCACTACTGCAGGATGCTGCTAACGCGACACTATGATAAGAGACCCTTCGAGAAACTGTGTGCGATGCAATGATCACAAACGATGGTGTAGGAAAACCGTCAGAAATGTATAAAACGATTGCGATGACGGATGCATCAAACACGGTTCAGGTTTTAGTTGTGTGTGCAATGAAGGGCATACGGTTCAGTTCAATTAACTGTTTGCGATGAGGAGGAACAAAAGAAACGGGTAGCCAGATGAAGGTGTGTGCGATGTACAGCATACGGTTCACTCGGATGAACTGTTTGTGATTAGGCAACACAAAAGAAACGGAAAACCCGATCAAGGTGTGTGCGATGTACAACATACGGTTCACTCGGATGAACTGTTTGTGATTAGGCAAGAGAATAGAAACGGTTCAATATAACAAGATGTGTGTGATACGCGACAAACAGGTCTGTAATCAGAAATGTGTGCGAAGACCGATAAAAACACAGACGATTGCTTCTAATAAGACGTATGTGATATGCTCTATATACACAACATTTATTGGCCATTGTGGGATGGGCGATCATCCGGATACGCCATAAGGATGCGAAGAGGCATTCCTATCAGCAAGGACTAGTTGTTCCACCAGTAGCTCATGTAAGAAAACTATCAAGTTAAGTGTGCTCAGGCTGGAGCAGCCATCGGATGGGTGACTGGATGGGAAGTTGTGTCGATGTTAAATTAGGTGATGGGAAATTTAACCTTAAGGTCCTTGTCTTTTATTTTTATTTTATTTTTAACACATGTTAAAGAAGGTCTATCGCATTACTTTTTGACAATGTGCGATATGTGGCATACAGTTGATCCATCCGACCTATTTGTGATGGAATAGGCCGTGTGTGTTGTGGGCAAACGCTTGCTAGTATTCAACCATTTGGGATTGATGAATTCATCACCGACGGGATCCCCAGTGTGGTCCGTGTTCATCTGATCATCATCTACTTCTTGTGCTAGCTCGATGCTAAGTTTCCACTAATAGATGGTGTTTTATGAACACACCACCGTTTCCCGCCATTTGCTCACATGTTTCCCGCCACCCTGCTATATTGCACATAGGGGGCGCGCGACGCACTGAGGCGACAAGCGTAGCCTGTAGCACATCCACCTTTTCCAAGCATGCCAACCCACCAAAGTGTCGCCTCTGCCATCAACCTCGTCGACGAGGAAAACGAGCAGGCGCCACGGCCCGTCGAGGCCGAGGCGCTCCCCGGCAACGCGATGGATGACACTATGATGCGTGTCATTGCCAGGGTTGAGTAGACCTTTGGCGCATGGCGCTTGAGCGCTGTGGATCAAAATAGGCACGTCAGCACCGACAGGCTGCAGGTCGCCGCACAACATGATCGATGGCGCGCTGCAGAGCAAGCTAGGCGCGTCCGCGCCGATAGGCTGCGGCTCACCGCACGGTGAGACCGTTGGAGTGCCGCAGAGCAAGAGGCGCGGCGTGCCGCACAGCAAGGGAGGATCCATCGGTGCTTGCCTGCTGTCGACACGGCGTCGTAGTTGGGTACACGTCCGGTCAGTACCCCCATTCCTCGCCAGGAGTGGGCAGAGGCCCTCAGCGCCGTACTTGCACCAGAGGTCGGCCGCGCCGTACTTGCACCGAACGCCCACCGCGCCATTCGCATGGGTGCCGCCGTTTGCCTTATTTGGGGCCCGCTAGATGCCAACGCGCTGGTCCGTAGGCTCGACCGCCTCCTCGGCCCAGGTGTCCACCTGGGCGCAGTAGAGGAACATGGCCGTCGCATCCCCGAGCTGGTGATCTCCGATGAAATAGCCAACTTGGAGCTCGAGATCGCGCTCCAGATATACCGCGAGCGTGTCGACCGCTTCGACGAACGCCTGCACGAGTTTAGGCAGAGCCAAGAGCTGCGCTAGGTAAGGGCTGCTCGTCATGGCCTCATGGACACATTTTATTTTGAAAAGTCGTTTCGACGTGGATAGCTATGTATTCACAGCAATCATAGTATTGCGCAGTTTCAATGTGTGTATTTTGTTTACCATTCTTATATGTTCTGTTTTAATATGTGTATATACGCTTTCCATTCTATATATGTGGATGATAACAGCTAGATTCAAATTAGTATACTAAAACAGATAGAAAATGGAATTCATAATATATATATTAATTGTTCATGAGATCATCATAGTCTATATATATATAAATAAATAATATCATCACATATACGTGATGATAATTAACTACTAGGTACAATGCATAAAATTTAAAATGATCAATACTAAAACTAATAATCCCTCCTGGGGCCAGTATTCCGGCAGCCCCTCGCCAGCAGCTCCCTAGTGTGCGGCGTCTTCCCAGTGCGGAGGCAGTACTCCGACTCCTCCACCTCGCAGCACTTGACGTACCGATCTACCTCTTGCTGGCGGATGCGCGCGACCGATCTTGCCATTTCATTGGGCGCCCACTGGAGCTCCTCGTCGGTGGCACGCTAGAGCTTATCGACCCACCTCCACGCAGTGACGAGGCGCCCAGCGCCTATGACCTTCCTCGCGAAGTACCCGTCTTCGTACACCTCCTCGGCATGACGATGCGACCGGCCCCAAAGCTCGCCGCCTCATTTTTCCAGGTGGCATCACGGGCTTGACAGGCCACCTGGTACCTGGCTTCCTCCTCCGCCATCTCCTTCTTGAACACCACTTGCCTGGCTTTCTCAGTCGGTGGTAGTGACTTCCACAGATAAAGATTGTACTAGCCCCAAAACCAATCCAAAGTTGGGGGGTCCGGTGCAAGCTTGTCAGACGGCGCGTAGGGGTCATCGTCTGGAACACCCAGGATGCGGCTATATCTCCCACGTGTCGGAGCACGACTTAGAGGCATAACCACAGTGTAGGCAATGTCACAAGAGGGGTAATCTTTACACATCCCATGTACTGAATAAGAAAAGAGATACATAGTTGGCTTACAATCGCCACTTCACACAATAGCATAAATATATCATTACAATCATCCAGATACACTCAAGGTCCGACTATGGAACCAAAATAAAGACAATCCCAAATGCATAATGTCCCCAATCGCCCCAACTGGGCTCCACTACTGATCGTCTGGAAAGGAAACGTAGTATCGTCCTGAGTCCTCATGGAACTCCCACTTGAGCTCAGTCGCATCTCCTGGAGCGGTATCATCGGTCCCTACATCTGGTTTTGGAAGTAATCTGTGAGTCACAGGGACTCAGCAATCTCACACCCTCGTGATCAAGACTATTTAAGCTTATGGGTAGGTGAAAGGTATGAGGTGGAGCTGCAGCAAGCACTAGCATATGTGGTGGCTAACATACACAAATGAGAGCGAGAAGAGAAGGCAAAGCACGTTCGAGAAACTATGATCAAGAAGTGATCCTAGAGCAACCTACACTCAAGCATAACACGAGGCCGTGTTCTCTTCCCGGACTCCGCCGAAAAGAGATCATCACGGCTACACATGTCGTTGATCCATTTTAATCAAGTTAAGTTTCAAGTTATCTACAACCAGACATTAACAAATTCCCATCTGCCCATAACCGCGGGCATGGCTTTTGAAAGTTCAAATCCCTGCAGGGGTGTCCCAACTTAGCCCATCACAAGCTCTCACGGTCAACGAAGGATATTCCTTCTCCCAGGACGGCCTGATCAGACTCGGAATCCCGGTTACAAGACATCTCGACAATGGTAAAACTAAACCAGCAAAGCCGCCCGAATGTGCCGACAAATCCCAATAGGAGCTGCACATATCTCATTCTCAGGGCACATCGGATGGGCAAGACGTCGGGTTGGCATAGACCCTGGTTGCCCCGGGGGCGCCGGACATCCCCCAGTTTGGACCAACACTTAGAGAAGCACTGGCCCGGGGGGGGGGGGTTAAAATAAGGATGACCCTTGAGTCCGCGAAACCCAAGGGAAAAAGGCTAGGTGGAAAATGGTAAAACCAAGGTTGGGCCTTGCTGGAGGAGTTTTATTCAAGGCGAACTATCAAGGGGTTACCATTATAACCCAACCGTGTAAGGAACGCAAAATCAAGGAACATAACACCGGTATGACGGAAACTAGGGCGGCAAGAGTGGAACAAAACACCAGGCATAAGGCCGAGCCTTCCACCCTTTACCAAGTATATAGATGCATTAAAGTAGGCAAGATATAATAGTGATATCCTAACAATAAACATGTTCCAACAAGGAACAAACTCCAATCTTCACCTGCAACTAGCAACGCTATAAGAGGGGTTGAGCAAAGCGGTAATATAGCCAAACAACGGTTTGCTAGGACAAGGTGGGTTAGAGGTTTGACATGGCAATATGGGAGGCATGATAAGCACGTGGTAGGTATCGTAGCATAGGCATATCAATAGAGCGAGCATCTAGCAAGCAAAGATAGAAGTGATTTCGAGGGTATGGTCATCTTGCCTGCAAAGTTCTTTGAGTTGACGTAAGCTTGATCCTCGTAAGCGTACTCAACGGGTTCCTCGATCACGTACTCGTCTCCCAGCTCTACCCAAAGCAAGAACACAAGCAAAGGGAGACACAATCAACCACGGTGCAATGCGCAAGCAACATGATGCAAAACATGGTATGATATGCGGGATGTGATATGCAATGCATATGCGTGCTTCGAAAAGGAAAGATTGAATCAGGCCTCAACTTGACAAACCAAGAGTGCCGCTGGAAAGATGAGTTGATTTCGGTCAAAATTGATATAAAGATCACCGGAATCGGATGCACGGTTTGCAAATGACAAGCAAAACAAATATGGCACCGATCTGCGATTAACAACACGAGACCATCTGAATGCATCAAGAAAAATAAGCTACTACACTCTAACATAGCAACAAAGCACATGGAAGTGATCCACTCAAGATGCTTGACAAAAGATGAACACTGAGATACGGCTAATTCACACAATAGCAGGTTCAAACAAGCATGGCAAAAGTGCAAAAGATATCAGGTTCACAGACTTTGTGAAAATAACATGTCAGGAGTTAACTTCAGGAAGAAATGTTTAGAGCAAGATAACAACATGCTACAGGAACATATCATGGCAAAGTAAGGCATGGCATGAAGCTACTCAAAGCATATAACAAAAGTCCCTTAGTGACCATAAGCCAAAAGGGATCAGAAAATACAATGGCAACCATGTAAACATAACAAGTTTTGTTAACAGATTCAGACTTAGCAGAAAACTGGAACATGGCAAAAACAGAGTTACATAGGCATGTTTACGAGCTCGATGCACTCACCACAAGGCATTGCATGACAAACTAAGCATACACCCAGCAAGAAGACATGATAAATAAGCTAACCATGGCAATAAAAAACTCATAGCATGCAAGGAACAACTACAACAACCTCGGCAAAATTGCTTAACACGTAAACAATTTGCCAGGAACATTTTATAGCAAAAGTAAAGCACGATTGAGTCATGCTAGGGTGCTCCATAATTGCAAACAAATACATGGATGAATATACCATAACAATATCTCAAATCATCCTTACTGAACATGCTCAAAAGAGGCATGGATCACTCTGTAGCAACAAGAATACATGGCATAACAATATCAACAGGGAAAAGACTTCGAAGAATTCTAAGTCCCTGAAATCAGCAACATCACGAGAGCTACTTTGCATGCTTGTGCTAGTCACCACATAGATCACAAAAATACATGGCATACACCCCTGTAAAGATGGCATGGCATACAACAAAACACATGTAGGGCTCAAGTTCATAGGAGGCACACATTAAACATGGCAAAAATGACAAATGTCCATAATCTGTTAAGAATCTGAAACTAACATTACATAGCACTCTTGCAACAGCATTTAGGGCATCAAGATGAACTCAAATGAACATGGTGCAATGGAATGAAATGAAGTGCACATCCCGACGAACAATTTGATATGCTACATGCCCAAAACGGAGCCACGGATACAAAGTTATGATGAGATGAAGTATGCTAAAAATACTGGGGACTTAGGCAGAAAACGGGTCAACCTCTAGGGTTTGACTCAGATCTGGATCGCACGCGGATCGAGGTTCGACGGGGCTCGCCGGAATTCACGCCGGAGTTGGTCGGAGAGGAGGAAGGAGAGCGGGGAGGCGAGGTGGTGCGGAGGAGGCCGAGGCGGCGCGCGGGGCGACGCCGGGGACGACGAAGGCGCGGCGGGCGCGGAGTTTGGCGGCAGGGTCCGGCGAACTGGGCGGCGACCGGCGATGGCGTCTATAGTGGCGTGGCACCGCGGCGACGCCGGACGGGGAAGGAGGAGAACGGGCACGCGGGGACGACGAAGTCGCGGTGGGCGCGGGCGGCTCGGGCCGCGGGGGCCTGCCCCGGGCCGCGCGGGCCGACGAGGTGGGAGGCGGCGGCGGGCCACGTGGCGGCTCGCTGTTGGCTGGGCGCGGCGATTTGTCCGGCGCGGACCGGACGTGTCCGGCGCGCGGAGGGAGCGGGGCTAGGGTTAGGGTGGTGTTTGATCCGGGATTTTTGGTGGAGGCACCTATTTATACCTAGGAGCTAGGAGGCTCCAAATTGAGCATAGTTTTCGGCCACACGATCGTGATCGAACGACCGAGAGGAGGTTTAGGTGGGTTTTGTGCCACTTTGGAGGGGTGTTGGGGCTGCAACACACACGAGGCCTTTACGGCTCCTCGGTTAACCGTTGGAGTATCAAACAAAGTCCAAATGGCACGAAATTTGACAGGCGGTTTACCGGTAGTATACCAAGGCCGCTTGGCAAGTCTCGGTCCAATCCGAGAATGTTTAACACCCACACATGAAAAGAGGCAAAAGGGGACACCGGAGGACGTAGGAGTGCCGGAATGCAAAACGGACAATGGGGAAAATGCTCGGATGCATGAGACGAACACGTATGCAAATGCGATGCACATGATGACATGATATGAGATGCATGACAAGACAAAATGCAAAACGAAGGAGAAACCCAACAACGAGGAAATATCATAACTTAGTGCCGGAAATGGCAAGAGTTGGAATACAAACATGGCAGGTTACATATGGAGCGTTACATCGTCGCTGCTAATCGAGTGAGCGTCCTCGGGGGGCAGCGACTCCTCGTCGGCGTGTGGGCAGACTGGCGGCGCCATGGCAGAGATTTGAGAGAGAGGGAGAGAGAGGGCGAGCGAGGGAAATATGTACATGAGAATGCAGGTGGGACGACGTGAGCAAGGTAGTATTTATTAGTGGCTGGAATATAGATCGACGGGGACAGTACAAACGCCGGTCGCCGGAATTTATGAGTACTGTAGTTTGAATTACACACGATTCCCGCAGCAAAATTCATGTGTGAACATAATAGCCAAAATCCATGCGTGAATATAATATCTGACGGTTTCCAATGTAGAACCGTGTCTGATTAATGATCCCCGCCATTCACCTACCAATCCTCGAGCCGCGAGATAGACTGCCAATCGTGTGGGGGCCAGTTGTCTTGCCAGATCGTTACATTTCTTTTTTGAACACTGGATATTTACATCATCTAATAATTTTTTAACTTGCACACAGTACACAAAAATATGATTTTTCAAACCGTTTAGGTTAGGCGTTGCATGTAGATGTAGTTCAAATTTGAATTACGGTCATTAAATGGTTAGAAAATCACTTAAATGTCTTTAAAAGGTCAAATGACCCCTGAAAATTTCCAAATTTTCACATGACAGTTGTATTAGTGCACGTTAAACGTAGGAAAAAAATTGAAGGCCGTAAGAGGAAGCTATCTCCCATCCGTCAGCAAACATGCATTCTTCCCTCTCGGAACCACGAACCTTCTAGTGAGTTGCTCCGGTTTGTGAGGGGTGTGTGTCCAAACTTTCGTCAAACAGGCCAATTTTTTTACCACATCATCTTGGTGGCATGACATTAAATCAAGCAAGGTTTCATGTTTTTCTGATCATTCTTTATTTTTTGGAATTAAAATGCCATGGCATGCACTCCATGCATGTGACCATGCCTTGACACCAATATGTTTGAAAATTCATTCGAACTTACTGCACATGGAATTAACTCACACACAAGTACACAAAAAATATGATATTTCAAACCGTTTTGGTTAGGCATTGCATGTAGATGTACTTCAAATTGTGAATTACGGTCATTAAATGGTTAGAAAATCACTTAAATGTCTTTAGAAGGTCAAATGACCCCTGAAATTTACCAAATTTTCACATGACAGTCGTATTAGTGCACGTTAAACGTAGGAAAAATTTTGAAGGCCATAAGAGGAAGCTATCTCCCATTCATCACCAAACATGCATTGTTCCCTCTCGGAACCGTGAACCTTCTAGCGAGTTGCTCCGGTTTGTGAGGGGCGTGTGTCCAAACGTTCGTCAAACATGCCAATTTCTTTACCACATCATCTTGGTGGCATGACATTACATCAACCAAGGCTTCATGTGTTTCTGATCATTTTTATATTTTTTGAATTAAAATGCCATGTCACTCCATGCATACATATGCATGTGTCCATGTCGTGAGACCAATATGTTTGAAAATTCCTTCTAATTTACTGCACATGGAATTAACTCGCACACGAGTACACAGATATGATTTTTCAAACCTTTTGGTTAGGCGTTGCATGTAGATGTAGTTCAAATTTTAATTACGGTCATTAAATGGTTAGAAAATCACTTAAATGTCTTTGAAAGGTCAAATGACCCCTAGAATTTTCCAAAATTTCACATTACAGTTGTAGTAGTGCACGTTAGACGTTGAAAAAGTTTCAAGGCCGTAAGAGGAAGCTATCTCCCGTTCGTCATCAAACATGCATTGTTCCCTCTCGGAACCACAAACCTTCTAGCGAGTTGCTCTGGTTTGTGAGGGGTGTGTGTCCGAACTTTCGTCAAACATGCCAATTTCTTTACCACATCATCTTTGTGGCATAACATTAAAACAAGCAAGGTTTCATGTTTTTCTGATCATTTTTTTAATTTTTTGGAATTAAAATGCCATGGCATGCACTCCATGCATGTGCCTATGCCTTGACACCAATATGTTTGAAAATTCCTTCGAATTTACTGCACATGGAATTAACTCGCACACAAGTACACAAAAATATGATTTTTCAAACCGCTATGGTTAGGCGTTGCATGGTGATGTAGTTCAAATTTGAATTACAGACATTAAATGGTTAGAAAATCACTTAAATGTCTTTAAAAGGTCAAATGACCCCTGAAATTTACCAAATTTTCACATGATAGTTCTATTAGTGCACGTTAAACATAGGAAAAAATTTGAAGGCCGTAAGAGGAAGCTATCTCCTGTTCGTCATCAAACATGCATTGTTCCCTCTCGGAACCACGAACCTTCTAGCGAGTTGCTCCAGTTTGTGAGGGGTGCGTATCCAAACGTTCGTCAAACATGCCAATTTCTTTACCACATCATCTTCGTGGCATGACATTACATCAATCAAGGTTTCATGTGTTTCTCATCATTTTTCTATTTGTTGAATTAAAATGCCATGTCACTCCATGCATACGTATGCATGTGTCCATGTCGTGAGACCAATATGTTTGAAAATTCCTTCTAATTTACTGCACATGGAATTAATTCGCACACAAGTACACATATATAATTTTTCAAAACGTTTTGGTTAGGCGTTGCATGTAGATGTATTTCAAATTTGAATTACGGTCATTAAATGGTTATAAAATCACTTAAATGTCTTTAAAAGGCCAAAGGACCCCTAGAATTTTCCAAAATTTCACATTACAGTTGTAGTAGTGCATGTTAGACGTAGAAAAAATTTGAAGGCCGTAAGAGGAAGCTATCTCCCGTTCGTCATCAAACATGCATTGTTCCCTGTCGGAACCACGAACCTTCTAGCGAGTTGCTCCGGTTTGTGAGGGGTGTGTGTCCAAACTTTCGTCAAACATGCCAATTTCTTTAACACATCATCTTGGTGGCATGACATTACATCATCCAAGGTTTCATGTGTTTCTGATTTTTTGGAAGTAAAATGCCATGCCACTCCATGCATACGTATTCATGCATATGTGTCCATGTCGTGATACAAATATGTTTGAAAATTCCTTCTAGTTTACTGCACATGGAATTAACTCGCACACAGGTACACAAATATGATTTTCAAACTGTTTCGGTAACGTGTTGCATGTAGATGTAGTTCAAATTTGAATTACGGTCATTAAATGGCTAGAAAATCACTTAAATGTCTTTAAAAGGTCAAATGACCCCTAGAATTTTCAAAAAATTCACATTACAGTTGTAGTAGTGCACGTTAGACATAGAAAAAAAATTGAAGGCCATAAGAGCAAGCTATCTCCCGTTCGTCATCAAACATGCATTATTCCCCCTCGGAACAATGAGCCTTCTGGTGAGTTGCTCCGGTTTGTGAGGGGTGTGTGTCCAAACTTTGGTCAAACATGCCAAATTTTTTTACCACATCATCTTGGTGGCATGACATTACATCAACCAAGGTTTCATGTGTTTCTGATATTTTTTAAATTTTTTGGAATTCAAATGCCATGTCACTCCATGCTTAATTGTGTCATAGCCGTTAGACCAATATGTTTGAAAATTCCTTCCAATTTACTGCACATGGAATTAAGTTGCACACAAGTACACGAAATATGAGTTTTCAAACCGTTATGGTTAGCTGTTGCATGTACATGTAGTTCAAATTTCAATTACGGTCATTAAATGGCTAGAAAATCACTTAAATGTCTTGGAAGGTCAAATGACCCCTGAAATTTTCCAAAATTTGACATGACAGTTGTATTAGTACTACCAAATTTCTTGTTCATTTAAAACACCATCCATTGGACTTTATCCCAAATTTGTCTTTCATAGCTAATAAAAAATATCTAAACATCACACAGTTGTTTTCTAGGAACTGTTTGCGATGAAAATATATGGGTCTATTTAAGTCTCCCTCCTTAAGCTTCGCCGGCTCGTCTGCTCTAGTGCCAGCAACCCCCGAATCCACGAATCCCGATCCCCATTCCCGCACCCCTTCTTGCAAAGATGATGCCGTGGAAACGCTTCGTGAAGGCCCGAACGATGGCCACGTCCCCCCCCCCCCCCCGAGCGCCGCCGCCTGCACCGAGAGCGCGGCCGCCTACGCGAGAGTGTCGCCGCTTCCGCCGAGAGGGCATCTGCGGCAGCCGATAGGGTAGCTGCAGCAGCCGAGATGGCTGCAGCTGCTGCTGCGACGGCGGCTGCAAATGCCGAGAGCGCTCGAGATGCCATCCGTGCTGCTGATGTCGCCTCGGCCCAGGTCGAGGCCATCCACGCCGAGATCGAGGATGCACACGCCAAGATATTCTGGGCCACCTCGGACTCCAGCATGCAACCCACGTCTGAAAAGGCGGCGGTGGCCATGGAGCACCTGCTTCCTCATGAGGTCGCCGAGCAGGAGTTGGAGATGCAGGAGGTGGCGGAGATCGAGGAGCACCGAGAGGACGAGTTGCCATGGCCGAGGTCGAGGTAGAGAAGACTCTGTCCATCAAGGAATCGGCGGTGGAGTACCAATGCGAGCTCTAGCACAGCCACTACTACGAGTACTACAACCTTGAGGGCGGCACCGAGGACGAGGACAAGTACGCGGTCGACTTCAGTAGGGGGACACTGAGTCCACCAATGGCGGCATGTCGCCAGGACAAGTCATCGACGTCTCATCTCACACCGGCGATGCATAGGCCGGCGTGGCGACATATTTTTAATTATGCATACTTGGGCTTTGTTTTTAATGCTGGTCTTTTGTTAGTTCAATGTTTAGGTCAACTAGCTCTGTGTAATTACTGAAATTGCTCGATTCAGTAAGTGTGGTATGTCTGTTGTACGCTCTTTTGTGTGCCCAAATTAGCAAGCGATGTTAAATTATGAAATGACGTACCTTGGGAAGTTTCCACCAAAATTTGAATTATCAAACTCATCCCATGCACGTAAAGCAGAAGAATCGGTTGTGATGCACACAATCATTGAAAGTGAATGGTCCAGAGGCACCGCGCGCAAAGTTTCCCTCCACATTTCCAAAATTTTGGCCTACCGCCAAAATATCTGCCCTCACCCCCTTCCCCCCCTTCCTCACCCCCTTTTCTCCCCGACCACAAGTCACATTTCCCATGTTTCATCCTTCCTTCCTTCCTTCCTTGCTAAGCTATAGCTGCTTCCTGACTCTCCCCGTCTCGCATCCTACCAAAGAGGTCGCCATGGTCTTCTTCAAAGACATCTCCAGCGGTTCCTCCTCCGGCGACTACTCCTTCACCACCCGGGTATGCCTCTCTTCTCTCTCTTGGGCTATGACTTGGAATGAAGGATTTTTACCCGGAGGTCGATTTGAGTCGTTTCTTCCTCTTGTAGCTCCCTACGACCATCAGTGGCAACGAATGGAGCGGGATGGCTGAAGATCTATCTGCTCATTGTCACCATCAATCTCCATGCGTGAAGCTACTTGCGTTTGATTCCGTGGACACTGGGAGGAAGTTTCTGGCATGTGCAGAGAAGGTTAGATCCTCTTACATCGTTACAAATCATTTGTTAGATGTGATTTAGACACTGTCACGGTCCCAAACCATTCATGCCACACCTTCAACCAAACGCATCCTAAGACAGTGTCACAGTTTGTACCTAGTATCTTAAATTGTTGCCATCTCATCAGTGGTGCCATTAGAAAATTATTTGGCACCACTTTAGCAGTTTGCGCAGCCAACTTTGGTCCACACATCCAAGCAGCCAATCAGTAAAATACTAAATCTTTATGGCACGAAGGAACTAGGCATCGGAGCAACTACTTGCTCCGGAGTCCGGGTCCCTGATTTTTTTCTGCTGCATCGGCTCACCAGTTCAGGACACCGGTGCGAGATGTAGCAACAGTTGTCTTTACACCAGTTTTGGCATACATAGTGGACGACCTTAGTGCTATTAGTTCTATCTTACTAAATTTGTGCATGTACACACCTGTTAGTATCAATTTGCTGTCATCCAAACACCGTCACTATGCTGTTGCAGTTATATTTACCTTCCTCATAAAATGTTCAATTTGTTATTTATTGTACATGAGTAAGAACTTGTAGCGTCGTTGTAGTTAATTATAGCTTCCGATGTCCCAGAATTTGATTGTTGTCTCTGTACCAATTATTTCATTTGCACATTGATCTTTTTGAGAAGATATGTCATAATTAACATGTTTCTTCAGTTTTTCAAAATAAGTATTGGTGATTTTCTATGTTGCTATAAACTCATTTCCCCTACAATTGTTACTGATCTAGTTTTAAATATTATAGGATGAATGGAAGTGTTCTTACTTGGAGTGGGTTGATCAAGAGTGGCCATAGTCTTTGAAGATGTGCCTAACGAAGCTCTGGAGCATGTATGAGGAAGTGAACACAGCTAGGCTTAGAGAAAGTCTTGTCAACGCGAAGCATATTTCAAGATGCGGGATAAAAAGTTGAAGGGGGAGAATGAGCTCAGATTTTTTTAAAGACTTTGCTATGATGGTGTTGGCGAAGGAGGAGGCACTTTCCTAGTTGGCCCTTGCAAAACGGGTTCTTACTGAACTGAAAGAAGAGGTGGATAAGACGAGCCTGGATGATCTCGATTAGGGAAATGAATATATTGTTCTTATGAAGTTGAACTAGCTATATGTTGTACTGTGTTGTTTTCATGTACCTACTATACTGTGATGTTATAATATATTTATGTGCCTGATATGAAATTGGCAAACAGATGTTCGATATGAAATGTGAATTTGCGTAATAATGGAATTATTAATTGTAAACTAATAAACCTGTTGTGTCATGGACCTTTGCAAACGGTTCTAGCAGTAAAAGCAGTTGCGATGGATAGCCCAATGCCACAGAGTTTTCTTCATCAAATCGCGTGTGATATAGTTGATAAAAGCAAACAGTTAACCAAGGAAGACCGTGTGTGATAGTTACACCTTTCACACACGAGCCTACACATAAAACTGTGTGGGATTTACGTCCGAATGAAAACATTTTCCCTGGATTGACTGTGTGGGATGTACATAAGAATGGAAACGTATTCCTTGGATTGACTGTGTGTGATATACATACGAACGGAAATGTTTTTCTGGGATTCACCGTGTGGGATGTACATACCTACGGAATTGATTTTCTTGGATTACCGTGTGGGATGTACGTACCTACAGAAATGATTTCTGGGTTTCACTATGTGGGATGTACATACCTTCAGAAATGATTTCTGGGATTCACCGTGTGGGATGTACATGTTGGGGAACGTAGTAATTTCAAAAAAAATTCCTACGCACACGCAAGATCATGATGATGCATAGCAACGAGAGGGGAGAGTGTTGTCCACGTACCCTCGTAGACCGAAAGCGGAAGCGTTAGCACCACGCGGTTGATGTAGTCGTACGTCTTCACGATCCGACCGATCAAGTACCGAACGCATGGCACCTCCGAGTTCTGCACACGTTCAACTCGATGACGTCCCTGGAACTCCGATCCAGCCGAGCTTTGAGGGAGAGTTCCGTCAGCATGACGGCATGGTGACGATGATGATGTTCTACCAACGCAGGGCTTCACCTAAGCACCGCTACGATATGACCGAGGTGGATTATGGTGGAGGGGGGCACCGCACATGGCTAAGAGATCAAGAGATCAATTGTTGTCTCTTTGGGGTGCCCCTGCCCCCGTATATAAAGGAGTGGAGGAGGGGGAGGGCCGTCCCTCTCTATGGCGCGCCCTAGGGGAGTCCTACTCCCACCGGGAGTAGGATTCCCCCTTTCCTAGTAGAACTAGGAGCCCTTCCAAGTAGTAGCAGTAGGAGGAAAGGAACGGGAAGGGAAAAAGGAGAAGGAAGGAAGGGGGCACCCCCCTCCCTAGTCCAATTCGGACCAGCCTATGGGGAGGGGTGCGGCCACCCTTTGAGGCCTTTCTCTCCTTTCCCGTATGGCCCAATAAGGCCCAATACGAATTCCCGTAACTCCCCGGTACTCCCGAAAATACCCGAATCACTCGGAACCTTTCCAATGTCCGAATATAGTCGTCCAATATATCGATCTTTATGTCTCGACCATTTCGAGACTCCTCGTCATGTCCCCGATCTCATCCGTGACTCCGAACTCCTTCGGTACATCAAAACACATAAACTCATAATATAACTGTCATCGAACTTTAAGTGTGCGGACCCTACAGGTTCGAGAACTATATAGACATGACCGAGACACATCTCCGGTCAATAACCAATAGCGGAACCTGGATGCTCATATTGGCTCCTACATTTTCTACGAAGATCTTCATCAGTCAAACCGCATAACAACATACGTTGTTCCCTTTGTCATCGGTATGTTACTTGCCCGAGATTCGATCATCGGTATCTCAATACCTAGTTCAATCTCCTTACCGGAAAGTCTCTTTACTTGTTCCGTAACACATCATCCTGCAACTAACTCATTAGTTGCAATGCTTGCAAGGCTTATAGTGATGTGCATTACCGAGTGGGCCCAGAGATACCTCTCCGACAATCGGAGTGACAAATCCTAATCTCGAAATACGCCAACCCAACAAGTACCTTCGGAGACACCTGTAGAGCACCTTTATAATCACCCAGTTACGTTGTGACATTTGGTAGCATACAAAGTGTTCCTCCGGTAAACAGGAGTTGCATAATCTCATAGTCATAGGAACATGTATAAGTCATGAAGAAAGCAATAGAAACAAACTAAACGATCAAGTGCTATGCTAACGGAATGGGTCAAGTCAATCACATCATTCTATAATGATGTGACCCTGTTAATCAAATGACAACTCATGTCTATGCCTAGGAAACTTAACCATCTTTGATTCAACGAGCTAGTCAAGTATAGGCATACTAGTGACATACTGTTTGTCTATGTATTCACACATGTATTATGTTTCCGTTTAATACAATTCTAGCATGAATAATAAACATTTACCATGATATAAGGAAATAAATAATAACTTTATTATTGCCTCTAGGGCATATTTCCTTCAGTACATACCCACGGAAATGATTTTCTCGGATTACCGTGTGGGATCTACATACCTATGAAAATGATTGGGTTTCGATGCCTCGCCCGATCGCACATGGCCCCAGCCTGGGTCCCAAGTGGGCCTATCCCCGACAATTTTTGGGTCGTGTGGGAAGGACACCCTATCGCACACACTCACTTGGCGACGGTTCCAAATGCCGTCGCGGAAAGGGGTTAAAAACCGTTTGTTTAGGACCGACGCGCACCAGTGTTCATTATTATAACAACAACAAACTTAAACATAGAACTTTTATCAAAGAACTTTTATCATAAACTTCTCATGAATAAGTGACAATTCATCACACTATTGAAGTATAAAGCAAAAAACTCTATTAGAAACCAACAAACTATGTTCTTCGTCAACTTTGCAACTAAAATTCATCATTTTTTCCAGGAAGGGTCATGTATCGGAGCCTTTAGGCAAGTCCACATACTCAAACATCATATAGTCTTCTATGATTGCTAACACTCACCACGTACACATGAGCAAAACATTTCAACCGGACACATAGAAAGATAGGGGCTTATAGTTTCACCTCCCAACATATTCACCTCAAGGGTGATGTCAACAATAATAACTCATGCTATCTATATTCAACTGGACATATGTGCCTAGATCTTTCCTCACCACATGATGCTTGCCAAAGGAGAAAAATAAAAAGGAATAGAAGGAAAACTTTGACTCTTTGCATAAAAGTAAATACATAAAAGTAAAAGATAGGCCCTTCGCAGGGGGAAGCAAAGGTTTCCATGCGCTTATTTGTTTGTATGCTCAACCCCTTAGTGCAAAAGAACGTAATATTGCATTGCCTCTTGTGATAGCGACCTTTATTATGCAGTCTGTCACTTTTATTCTTCACCATCACAAGTTCGTGCAACAGTCAATTTTCTCTTACACTAAATGATCTCACACTTTTAGAAGCAATTTTTATTGCCTTTTTGTACCGATGACAACTTACTTGAGGGATCTTGCTCAATCCCTAGGTAGTTATGGTGGACACTTGAAAATAAGATTTGGGTTTAAGGGTTTTTGGGTGCACAAGTAGTATCTCTACTTAGTGCGGAATTTTTGGCTAGCAAAGATAGCGGCAAGCACCGCATGTTAAAGGATCCATGATAATATGACTTCTATGAGAATATAAACAAACATAAACCATTAAGTTGTCTTCCTTGTCCAACATCAACAATTTTGGCATATAATATTTTGATGAGGGCTCACAATCACAAAAGATTTCTAGGATAGTATATTTATATGTGAATCTTCTCTTCCCTTATTAATTCTTTCATGAGTTGCATCATTGACTAATGCTATGTTTGTCAATCTCTAATAAAATTTTCTACTTATACTTTTCCTTATGTGGTGTCATCACCTACCATAAGATTAGTATATGATCTTTTTGATTTATTTCCTTTCTCTTTTTTCTTTTGTTTGCAACATGAAAGTAAAGAAAGCAAAAACTCAAACTAAACTTTATTATATCATGCACACGATTACAAGGATAGATCACTAATCAAACTCACGAAAAGAAAGGATCGAACTAAAATTTTATTC
Organism: Triticum aestivum; assembly: GCF_018294505.1. Classification (NCBI taxonomy): domain Eukaryota; kingdom Viridiplantae; phylum Streptophyta; class Magnoliopsida; order Poales; family Poaceae; genus Triticum; species Triticum aestivum. The sequence goes on from NC_057809.1 coordinate 301,372,368, forward strand.
AATTAAAGTAAAAGATCGAACTAAAATAAGTAAAGGCAAAAAGATAGTGGGATAATACGATATCGGGGCACCTCCCCAAGCTTGGAGGAAGCCAAGGGGAGTGCCCATACCTGATACTCAATTCTCCTTTGGTGATGAAGAAGAAGGTGGTGGTGAAGAGATCTTATCCTCGGATTTCCATGGCAGTGGTCCACCATCATAAGAGGAGGAGTGAGTCTCACGGGTCCTGCAACTAGCAGCCAAACTCATACCTTTAAACCTCTTCTCATATTCAATGACTTGGTTTTGGAGATCATAGATCTGGCTTTGGAGGAAGTAGATTTGCTCGTTGAGGGTGAAGACGATGTCCTTCATGGGCTTGCCATCCACCTTGAGATCACGGGAGAGGTCCGTGATCATGAGGTGATTGGCATTGAGTCCACGCTCCACCATCCCCATGCACCGGAAGACATCTTGTTCCATAGCTTCAAGTCTGGCCTCCACGGTTCCTGTCCCCTTGGGACATGGCACGTCGCAAAGGTGAAGCACCCCCTCATGCATCTAGATGACCTGAGGGTGCTGCACCACCCCCCGCAGATATGGGTTGATGACGTTCTTGAAGAACTTGTCCTTGGAGGAGCTTGAGGTGACCATGGTAGATGGGATCTGGCAGAAAACAGCAAGAAAAGAGAACATAGGATTTCTCCGCTATACGGTGGTTAACAAGTTCGGGATGTATATACAGTTTTCTTATCTTGGGGGACAAGCAAACAGAAGAAAAACAGAGTCCGGAAGGTGTCCTAGGTGGGCACAACCCACCTGGGCGCGCCAGGCTTGCCACCTGGTTATGCTTCCCGGTAGTTTCTTATTTTCCCATTTTTCTAAATATTCCAAAACTGACAAAAAAATATTTTTGCGGATTTTTCAGAGTCCATTTACTTACCGCATCACGTACCTCCTTATTTTCACGATTCTGGAGTGTTCCTGAAGGACTCTATTATGTGTTGTTCAGGTGTCATAGTTTGGATAATATTACTTTCAACATTAATGGGCATACCTGAGATATAATGTTTTATTCATTGCCCATTGACAACCTTCGGGTTAGTACCTTCGGCATTATTTGTTTTGATGGCTCCAGAGTCCAGACCGATAAAACTCCTCGATAACATAGGGGCCTTCCGATTTTGAGAGAAGTTATCCTGCAAAGAATCTGAAACGAGAGTTGTACAAAAGAACATATTCTCCAACTTTAAACTCACGCTTTTGGATTCTTTTGTCATGCCATATTTTAACTTTTTCTTTGAATAATTTTGCATTATCATAAGCTTGGGTTCTCCATTCATCTAATGAGCTAATATCAAATAACCTCTTTTCACCAGCAAGTTTGAAATCATAATTGAGATCTTTGATGGCCCAATATGCTTTATGTTCTAACTCAAGAGGCAAATGACAAGCTTTTCCATAAACCATTTTATAAGGAGACATACCCATAGGATTTTTATATGTTGTTCTATAAGCCCAAAGTGCATCATCTAATTTCTTAGACCAATTCTTCCTGGACCTATTGACAGTCTTTTGCAAAATAAATTTTATTTCTCTATTGCTAAGTTCAACTTGACCACTAGACTGATGATGGTAAGGTGATGCAATTCTATGGTTAACATCATACTTGGCAAGCATTTTACGGAAAGCACCATGAATGAAGTGTGAACCACCATCAGTCATTAAATATCTAGGGACTCCAAACCTTGGGAAAATAACTTCCTTAAGCATTTTAATAGAGGTGTTATGATCAGCACTACTGGCTGGAATAACTTCTGCCCATTTAGTAACATAATCAACAACGACCAAAATATGTGTATACCCATTAGAGGAAGGAAAAGGTCCCATGTAATCCCCAAATATCTAATGGTTCAACCGCAAGTGAATAATTCATAGGAATTTCTTGACGCTTACCGATATTACCTATTCTTTGACATTCATCACAAGATAAGACGAACTTACAAGAATCCTTGAAGAGAGTAGGCCAATAAAATCCAGATTGCAATACCTTGTGAGCAGTTCTATCTCCGGCATGATGTCCTCCATAAGCTTTGGAGTGACATTTTCGTAGAATTTGTCCCTGTTCATGCTCAGGTACACAGCGTCTAATAATACCATCTACTCCTTCTTTACAAAGATGTGGGTCATCCCAAAAGTAATGTCTTAAATCATAGAAGAATTTTTTTCTTTTGTTGATAAGTAAAACTAGGTGGTAAGTATTTAGCAACAATGTACTTAGCATAATCAGCATACCAAGGAGTACTATGAGCAACATTTATTGCAGCTAACTTCTCATCATGAAAACTATCATCAATAGGTAGTGGGTCATCAGGCAAATTTTCAAGCCTAGACAAGTTATCAGCTACAGGGTTCTCAGCTCCTTTTCTATCAATGATATGTAAATCAAATTCTTGTAACAAGAGAACCCATCGAATAAGTCTAGGTTTAACATCTTTCTTTTCCATAAGATATTTAATAGCAGCATGATCGGTGTGAACAATTACTTTGGAATCAACAATATAAGATCTAAATTTATCATAAGCAAACACCACTGGTAAGAATTCTTTTTCAGTAGTAGCATAGTTTCGTTGAGCACTGTTTAGAGTTTTACTAGCATAATGAATAACATTTAGTTTCTTATCAACTCTTTGTCCTAGAACAACACCAACAACATAATCACTAGCATCACACATAATTTCAAAAGGCAAGTTCCAATCAGGTGATTGAACAATATGTGCAGAAATTAAGGCTTTCTTGAGTGTTTCAAAGGCTTCTAAACAATCATCATAAAAAACAAAAGGAATATACTTTTGCAAAAGATTTGTAAGAGGCCTAGAAATTTTAGAAAAGTCTTTGATAAATCTCCTATAGAAACCAACATGACCTAGGAAACTATGAATACCTTTGATATCTTTAGGACATGGCATTTTCTCAATTGCATCAACCTTTGCTCTGTCCACTTCAATACCTCTTTCTCAAATTTTGTGACCCAATGCAATGCCTTCATTAACCATAAAGTGGCAGTTCTCCCAATTCAAGACAAGATTTGTTTGTTCACATCTCTGCAAAACTTGATCAAGATTGCTTAAACAATGATCAAAAGACTTCCCATAAACAGAGAAGTCATCCATGAAAACCTCAACAATCTTTTCACAAAAGTTAGAGAATACAGTAGTCATACATCTTTGAAAAGTAGCAGGTGCATTACATAAATCGAAAGGCATATGTCTATAAGCATAGGTTCCAAAGGGACAAGTAAAAGTGGTATTTTCTTGATCATGTTGAGAAACATGTATTTGTGAAAAACTAGAGTATCCATCAAGGAAGCAAAAATGTGTGTGCTTAGACAATCTTTCAAGCATTTGATCAATAAAAGGCAGAGGGTAATGATCTTTTCTAGTTGCTTTGTTTAATTTTCTAAAATCAATTACCATTCTATAGCCTGTAACAATTCTTTGTGGAATAAGTTCATTCTTATCATTAGGAACAACAGTTATACCTCCTTTATTAGGGACACAATGAACATGACTTACCCATCTACTATCAGCTATAGGATAGATTATACCTGCTTCCAGAAGTTTTAATATTTCCGTTCTTACCACTTCCTTCATTTTTGGATTTAACCGACATTGGTGATCAACAACGGGTTTAGCATCAGGTTCCATATTAATTTTGTGCTGACATAGAGTGGGACTAATGCCCTTCAAATCACCAAGAGTATATCCAATGGCAGCTCGATGCTTCCTTAGAACTTTTAATAATCTTTCTTCTGCATGTTCTGAAAGGTTAGCACTGATAATAATAGGATATATCTTCTTTTCATCAAGATAAGCATATTTCAATGTGTCTAGCAATTGTTTTAATTCAAACACAGGATCACTTTAGATGGAGGAGGACCTCCTAGAGTTTTAATAGGCAAGTTGTGTATAAGACGAGGATGTTATTCAAAGAAAATCTTATCTATTTTCATTTCTCTCATGCATATGTAAATCTTTTTCATGGTCTAGCAGATATTGTTCTAGTGGATCAGTAGGAGGCATAGAAATAGAAGCAAGACCAATTAATTCATCTTTACTAGGCAATTCTTTCTCATGAAGCTTTCTACTAAACTTGGAAGAAACTCATGAGACTCATCACCAAAACTAACACTGACAGTTTGTTTCTTACAATCTATTTTAGCATTAACAGTGTTCAAGAAAGGTCTACCAAAGATAATGGGACAAAAGTCATCTTGTGGGAACCAAGAACAAGAAAATCAGTACGGTATTTTATTTTCTACACAATACTTTAACATCTCTAACAATCCCAATTGGTGAGATAGTGTCTCTATTAGCAAGTTTAATAGTAACATCTATGTCTTCTATCTCTGCAGGTGCTATGTCATTCATAATTTCTTGATATAAGGTGTAAGGGATAGCACTCACACTAGCACCTATGTCACATAAACCATGATAACAGTGATCTCCTATTTTAACTGAGACAACGGACATGCTAGCAACAGGTCTATGTTTATCCTTTTTATCAGGTTTAACAATTCTAGCAGCTTCTTCACAGAAGTAAATAACATGCCCATCTACATTTTCTTCCAAGAGATCTTTAACCATAGCAATACTAGGTTCCACTTTAATTTGTTCATCAGGTTTAGGTGTTATAATATAGCTTTTGTTGACCACAGTTGAAACTTTAGCGTGTTCCTTTATCCTAACCGTGAAAGGTGGTTTCTCAATATAAGCAGAAAGAACAAATGGATCAACATTGTATAGTATAGTTTCTTCCTTAGTTGGTACCGGTTCTTTGATTTCTTCTTCAATAGGTGGGTGATACTTAAACCACTTCTCTTTAGGGAGATCAACATGAGTAGCAAATGATTCACAAAAGGAGGCTACTATCTCAGAGTCAAGTCCATATTTAGTGCTAAACTTTTGGAAAGCATCGGTATCCATAAAAGATTTAACACAATCATACTTAAGCTTAATACCCAACTCTTTACTTTCGTCGAATTCCCAATCTTCAGAGTTGCATTTAATTCTTTCCAAAAGAGCCCAGCGGAATTCAATAGTCTTCTTCATAAAAGAACCAACACAAGAGGTATCGAGCATGATTTGATCATTACGAGAAAGCCGAGCATAAAAGTTTTGGATAATAATTTCTCTTGAGAGCTCATGATTGGGGCATGAATGTAACATTGAATTAAGCCTCCCCAAGCTATAGATATACTTTCTCCTTCACGAGGACAAAAATTATATATATAATTCCGATCACGATGAACTAGATGCATAGGATAATTTTTTTGATGGAACTCCAATTTCAAACGATTCCAATTCCAAGATCCAATATCATCGCATAGCCTATACCATGCCAATGCTTTTCCCTTCAAAGATAAATGGAAATCATTCTCCATAACTTCATCTCTGGGTAAACCTGCAAGCTTGAACAATCCACAAATTTGTTCTACATATATCAAGTGCATATCAGGATGTTCGGTTCCATCTCCTGCATAAGGATTAGCTAGAAGTTGTTCCATCATACCCGAAGGAATTTCATATTCAATATTTTCAGTAGGTGCAGTAGGTTGAGGGATAGCTAATTGTGGTTCCAGTTGAGGTGAAGATACCCCGAATAAACCCCTCAAAGGATTGTTTTCCATAGTAACAAGTGACAATAAATTTCAGCACGCTATAGAAAATTTTCCTTACCAAATTCCTCTTACCAAAGGCGCTTCACTCCCCGGCAACGGCGCCAGAAAATAGCCTTGATGACTCACAAGTATAGGGTATCAATTTTAGCTCTTTTCTATAAGTAAGAGTGTCGAACCCAACAAGGAGCAGAAGGAAATGGTAAGTGGTTTCAGTAAGGTAATGTTTGCAAGTGCTGAAATTGTAAGTAGCAGAGTAGTTTGATACCGAGAAAATTTGTAACGAGCAAGTAACGATAGTAGAAACAAAAGTGCAGAAAGGTAGCCCAATCCTTTTGAGGCAAAGTACATGCCAAAACGGTTTCTTATAATAAGCAAAGAGTTCTTGAGGGTACACGTGAATTTCATCTAGTCACTTTCACCATGTTGGTTCGATTCATGTTCGCTACTTTGATAATTTGATATGTAGGTGGACCGGTGCTTACGTGTTGTTCTTACTTGAACAAACCTCCTACTTATGATTAACCCTCTCGCAAGCATCTGCAACTATGAAAAAAGTATTAAGAATAAATTCTAACCATATAATTAAACTTTTAGATCCAATCGGTCCCTTACGGAATAGCGCATAAACTGGGATTTAAGCTTCTGTCACTCTCGCAACCCATCATCTAATTTCTACTCCACAATGAATTCCCTTAGGCCCACATATGGTGAAGTGTCATGTAGTCGATATTCACACACCACTAAGGGAATCACAACATACATACTATCAAAATATCAAACACATATCAAGTTAACATGATTACTTGCAACATGATTTCTCCCGTGAACTCAAGAACAAAAGTAACTACTCACAAATGATGTCATGCTCAAGATCAGAGGGGTATTAAATAGCATATTGGATCTGAACATATAATCTTCCACAAAATAAACCATATAGTAATCAACTACAAGATGTAATCAACACTACTAGTCACCCACAAGCACCAATCTATAGTTTCGGTAACAAGATTAAACACAAGAGATGAACTTGGGTTTGAGATGAGATGGTGTTGTTGAATATGTTGATGGAGATTTCCCACCCCAAGATGGGAGAGTTGTTGGTGATGATGATGACGATGATTTCCCCCTCTGGGAGGGAAGTTCCCCCGGCGAAATCGCTCTGTCGGAGGGCAAAAGTGCTCCTGCCTAAGTTTCGCCTCGAGACAGCGGCGCTCCATCCTGAAAGTCCTCCCCTTATTTTTTTCTAGGTCAAAATGACTTATATACCAGAAGATGGGCACCGTAGGTGATCCTGGGTGAGCACAACCCACCAGGGCGCGCCTGGGCTCCCTGGCGCGCCCAGGTGGGTTGTGCCCACATGGTGGGCCCCCTATGGTAGTTGTTTGCTCCAATATTCTTCATATAATTGATAAAAAATCTCCGTGAAGTTTTAGCTTGTTTGGAGTTGTGCAGAATAGGTGGCCTGACGTAGCTTTTCCAGGTCCAGATTTCCAGCTGTCGGAATTCTCCTTCTTTGTGTATACCTTGCATATTGTGCGAGAAAAGGCATTAGAATTACTCCAAAAAGCATTATTATGGATAAAAACATTATAAATAACAGTAAGAAAACATGATGCAAAATGGACGTATCAGTGATGTTATTCACTGCAATGATCATGTACACATGCATTACATCCGTGTCAAGTAGACCGACGCCTACCTGCATCTTCTACTATTGCTCCACTTCGAGAGTGCTTGTATGCTTGCCTCTCTACGTGTTAAGTTCATAACAAACAGAGTAATCATGATGTATGATGACATAATGTAGACAGAATAAAACCAAGCAATATGATTGAACCCTGTCGTTTTACCCTCAATAGCAACACACTAACCCTTTTGTCACGAGGTGAGGACAACGCAAGATTAAACCCATTACAAAGCTATGACAATCATGCATAATAAAGTTCAGAAAAGACTCAGTTACTTACAATGAATAATCTAATCATAAACCCACAATTCATCGGATCCCAACAAACACACCGCAAAAGAAGATTACATCGAATAGAACTCCATGGAGATCATGGAGAACTTTGTATTGGAGATCAGACAGAAAGAAGAAGCCATCTAGATACTAGCTATGGACCCGTAGGTCTGTGGTAAACTACTAACACATGATTGGAGGTGCAACAAGGATTATGTAGAAGCCCTCCATGATTGATTCCCCCTTTGGCAGAGTACGGAAAAAGCCTCCATATTGGATCGCGGAAGAACAGAAGTTTGAGGCAGCGGAAAGTGTTTCGGGGTAGCTCTCTATTGGTTTGGGAATATTGGGAAATTCATGGAGTTGTAATTACATTCGCTTATCCTTTTTATTTACCACCATGCTTCTGCACAGTGCACATATAAGAAACGTTCTTGGCAAGAAACCTGGCGCATACAAGACAAAGTGAGAGAATCAAGGAGGGTTCCATCTGGCCAAGAAACTACAAAGGCAGGTGACCAAGGATTGAGAAATCATAGAATAATTCAAGCTCAGCTCTTATGCGTTGTGTCACATGAAAAAAAAGACGTGTCACGTCGCCTTATTGAACACCCCGTACTATTTTCGGGGTATTTTTTCTAGAGGCATTATTCAGGATCGACCCCAGACAAACATCAATCCTACCTTGTACAATAAAGTAAACAACGAAGGGTGATCACCTTACCAATTAACAAAACATCGACCAAGGACTGTTGAGCCCGAGCCGCCTGGACGAGCATCGTCCAGGCAGACCAGACTGCGTGTAGAGAACCCGAGAGGCCCTCGCGACACATGAGCTGAAAAAGAGTACTCGAGCATCCTTTATATGAGTAATAATTAGTATATTTCACTACCAAAAAATACACTTATGTGATGATATGTGTTTGTCATAGTAGGTCACATTTTTTGTCATGCATGTACATCCATGATGATTTTATGACAGAATCAAGATAGTCATACTAGTGCTATCATAGAGGAGACATGCCTATGATACGTTGACATGTGGCAGGGCCCAACAGAGGACCATATAGGCTAAAAAGGCCGGCCCAGTCAAAGGCCCGTAGTATTTACTTAGGTACTAGTGGGCCAGCCCAATAACAGCCTATTTAAACATGGCCCATTTACGGCTTGAAGATAGATATGATCTGTTAATTGTTCGCCGAATATTTGGGCCCAATTACGGCCCAGTGACATTTCGGCCTATTAGAGGTCCAATGTAGACATGGGCCGATTTCAGCCCGGTGTGTCTTTCAGCCTGGGAATGGCCCGTGCTACCCATGGGCCATATATGGTCTGACGCGACATCCGGCCCTCTAACGTCCCATGATAAAGGTCGCAACAGTTTAGCCCAACGTGACTTTGGGCCTGTTAAAGGACTATCGTATAATTCGGCCCGTTGGTGCCTCTACTAAGCTTTCGGCCTCTTAAAGGCCCATGATATCAGTGGGTCAACTAAGGCCCAAGATATGTTTCGGCCTGGTAATGGCCCGTCTTATAACTGGGCCAAAAAAGGCCTGGTCTACATTTCAACCTACTGAAGGCCCATCGATGACTAGTAAAAATTGATGCCCAACATGCATTTCAGCCTGCTAAAGGCCCATGGTTTCTTCTGGGTCGTAACAGGCTAGTAGAATATTTAGCCTATTAATGGCCCAAAGCTACATGGGCCCAACTAAGCATTGGGTCCATTAAAGGCCCAACTAAACTTTAGGACGAATATTGGCCCATGTAAGTTGTGAGCCTAGCGCAAAGTGTGAAGGCCCCAATGGCCTTTTAGGCCCAAGAAAGTTGCAGGCTGGCCCAATTGTGGCCCACTAAAAATCAGGCCCGTTAGAGGCGAATGTTTCAGCCCGGTCGACTACATCAGATTTTCTCCATTTTTTCAGATAGCCAATGATGGCAGTAACTAGTAGGAATTAAGAACAAACCTACTCTATACAATAAAGAAATTACGACATAGTAACTTAGAATAAACCTACACTATAAAATAAAGGATTTATGGTATATTACATCCACTGGGCGTCGAAGTTCGCCACCAGTGATCATAAAGCGCAACGAAGAAGCAGATTACAAAAACTGGGCACCATTGCAGCGTAATTTTTTTTTGAACCAAGACCGCTTCCAAGACAGTTCAAGAAAGGTTAGCCTTGCGCGGAAACTGCTGAGCAAGGCTGTGAGACCGGCCTAGCATGTCGGTCATAGCTTCCAGGTGTAGCTATTTAGCAATGAGGTTCTCATTAGTGTTCTCCGTAATCTTTCTTAGAGATAGGACTTCAAGTCAAAGTTGAGTTATAGAATGCCTTTCTGCTAGAACTTGGGGATGAAGAAGTCAAACTGATCCAGACAACGAATTATGTGAGCTTGTCTGACTTCTAGTCTCAACTAACTTGAACACTACATCAAGACAAGACTTTGGGGTTGTCTCGCTATCTTCAAGATGTTTTGCATTCTTTGCTGCAATATATGTTGGGTTTGTCTCACAACCTTCGGCAGACTTGTGCATGCCATCAGGCATATCACCCTGAAACAAGCAAAGATATGACATGTTTTGCACGTGTATAAACAAAGATGATAACTATGTTGTCAATTCCATCCAATTTCAAATTAGAAAATAAAGAGTAAGTTCCAAATATCAATATCATAATTTGGCATTGTTCATAATGCGGGGAGCTTCACCACACTACTGTATTGCCATGTCAACGTAACAAGCATAGATGAAGGGCAAAGACAATTACTATATCTATTTTGGATAATGTGCATGGTATGTTCTTCATATCATCAGCCACATCAGTGAGATATAACAGGAGATGACAAGGTGCAAACGTGTGCTGCTTCACCACACACCGGATTATAGATCCACAAAAACAAGCATGCATATAGGGAGTATTGAGAAATGTTCATGGTATGAATAAGGAATTTGGTTTTACAAGTAAAACTTGGAACTTACGGTTGTTGCGAACATGCATTTTGATAGAAACAACAAACTAAATAGTAGTTAGCGATAGAGAGTATGAGAAAATTAAACAGCAGTTGAGGATAAAGGCTTTAGAAGGACTGACTTACATTAAGAGTTAACACCGGCTTTATAATGCCCTTCTCCATGTCAGGGAAGGATAACTCAAGAATTTCAACACATAATCTTATTCATAAGGATTGCCTGTACTGTACATTTTGTAGAGAGTAATTATAGATATGATAATACTAGAAGGGATAGAGGATAATGAAGATAAGATGCAGAATGATGCTACATAATGAACTACCAATCCCTGAAAGTACAAGCGTTATAGGACAAAATGTACTGACAAGAGCAACGGGCTACACTTCTGCACAGGCATTGTCTGTGTATTCAACTTTTTGGTAAGATTAAATATAGATCTGATATTTTTTAGTAAATGGTGGGCGAGGGAGATAAGATGCAGAATGCCACACAATGAACCAATCTCTCTTCACATAATATAAGAGTGTTTTGAACACTGGTGTACTGTACAAAATGTTCTTATATTATGGGACGAAGGGAGTAGCTGTTAGTGTAAGTATAGTGATAGACGATGTTCAGTCCTTACAAGAGGTCTGCAGAGCTAAACCTCTTCAAAAGCATTGTGTTGAATCTAAATTTATGTAAGAGTCCATATGGACCTTATAATGTCCACCAAATGGAAGATAACGAGGCCAACATGTGTAGTGATGCTACATAATCAACCAGCTATGAAAGTATGTATGATCATACAGTGCAAGAGGTACTCATAAGAGCAATGCAGTGTGCAGTATAGTTGCGAGATTCGGTGGTCCCTTGAGAATGAATGTTGTTCTACAAATAGTTCTCGTACAAGTGAGACGTTAAGGCACATGCAGAAATGTAGTTCAAATTGTGATGTGATATCATAGACAATACCTTACGCTGCAGACGAGACCAATGTGTAACAAGATTATTCCAGTCACTGTCTGATAAATGTAGCATCGGACACTTTAAAGAAATTTCATTTAGAGGCTTGCCATCGAAGTGTGCTTGCCTCAGGTAGGAACGATACTTCATGAATAAGTGCTTGAAAAGCGCAACCAACCCTTGCTCGTCTTGACAATCCAATTTGGTCCTCGCTTATTTAAAAGAATGAAATCTTGTGTCTTCTGTCAGCGGAAACATATGCAGTAATTACCATGAATAACATTACTACATTACTTACGCGTAAGTTGTGGAGGAAGACTGGAAATTGTTCTTTGTCTGTGGTATAATATTTCCATGAAGGAAAGATGCGCACAAAGTTCCTGACAACAATATAATCTTCATCTTCTAAACTGGGAAGAAATGGAACAATGGTCCTATTTGCTGCAATTAGGGCTCTCTCTCATTCGAAAAGGGATTTGACAACTGGATTTGGTGTACTCTTTGCTAGAATGGGGGTTTGTGTCATAGAGCTGGTGCTATGTCAACTGGCATCATCATACTGTTTGCTGCAGTTGGGGTCTCCTGAGTTGGGGCATCAAAGATGACTAGTGTAGTGGGGCTAGAGTCTGCTAGAGTTGGGCCCGTGTTTTGTGGGTCAGGTGATATTACAATTACACCTAATGGGCTATTTGATTTATCAGGTGTCACTACCTTTCCAAATACTTTGCTGGTGCTCCTTCGCGATCATCAATCGCCCTCTTCCTTTTGAACGTCTAATACACAAGAACATCACTTGAATAGATAAATATGGTATGATGATAGATGGAATATGTACTGAAAATGGATAGGCATGGCGTATTCACATACACGATGTGTCACTACTGCAGGTTGCTGCTAACGCGGCAGTATGATCAGAGACCCTTCGAAGAAACTATGTGCGATGCCATAATCGCAAACAGTGGTGTAAAAAACCCGTCAAAAAAGGTGCAAAACGTTTGCCATGGAGGATGCATCAAACACGGTTCAGATTTTAGTTGCCTGTGCGGTGCAGGGTATACGGTTCAGCTCAATTAACTGTTTGCGATGAGGAGGAACAAAAGAAATGGGTAGCCAGATGAAGATGTGTGCGATATACAGCATACGGTTCACTCGGATGAACTATTTGTGATTAGGCAACACAAAAGAAACGGGCAGCCAGATGAAGGTGTGTGCGATATACAACATGCGGTTCACTTGGATGAACTATTTGTGTTGAGATAAAAGAACAGAAACGGTTCAATATAAAAAGATGTGTGTGATACGCGGCAAACAGGTCTGTAATCAGAAATGTGTGTGAATACCGATAATAACAGAAACAGTTCCCTAGTGTGGTCCGTGTTCATCTGATCATCATCTCCTTCGTGTGCTAGCTTGATGTTCCTTCTATGCTAAGTTTCCATTAATTGATGGCATTTTATGAACACACCACCATTTCCTCACCTGTTTCCCACAACCCAGCGATATTGCGCATAGGCAGCACGCGACGCACGGAGGCGACAAGTGCAACCTGTAGCACATCCACCTTTTCCAAGCATGCCAAACCACCAAAGCGCCGCCTCTGCCATCAACCTCGTCGACGAGGAAAACAAGAAGGCGCCATAGCCCGTCGAGGCCGAGCCACTCCCCGGCAACGCGATGGACGATGTCGTGATGCGCGTCATCGCCAGGGTTGAGCAGACCTTTAGCGCATGGTGCTTGAGAGCCGAGGATCAAGATAGGCATGTCAGCATCGACAGGCTGCAGGTCGCCGCACAACATGATCGATGGGGCGCTGCAGAGAAAGCTAGGCGCGTCCGTGCCGATAAGCTGCGGTTTGCCGCACGGCGAGACCGTTGGAGTGCCGCAGAGCAAGAGGCGCGGCGTGCCGCACAACAAGGGCGGATCCATCGGTGCTTTCCTGCTGTCGACATGGCGTCGCAGTTGGGTACACGTCCGGTCAGTACCCCCATTCCTCGCCGGGAGTGGGCAGAGGCCCTCAGCGCCATACTTGCACCAGAGGCCGGCCGCGCCATACTTGCACCGAACGCCCACCGCGCCGTTCGCATGGGTGCCGCCGTTTGCCTTGTCTGTGGCCCGCTGGATGCCAACGCGCTGGTCCGTAGGCTCGACCGCCTCCTTGGCCCAGGTGTCCACCTGGGCGCAGTAGAGGAACATGGCCGTCGCATCCTCGAGCTGGTGATCTCCGATGAAATAGCCAACTTGGAGCTCGAGATCGCGCTCCAGATGTACCGCGAGCGTGTTGACCGCTTGGACGAACGCCTGCACGAGTTCAGGCAGAGCCAAGAGCTACCGTAGGCAAGAGCTACTAGTCATGGTCTCATGGATGTGTTTGATTTTGAAAATTTGTTTCGACATGGATAGCTATATATTCACAGCAATCATAGTATTGCTCTGTTTATTGCTCTGTTTCAATGTGTGTACTCTGTTTTCCATTCTTATATGTTCTGTTTCAATGTGTGCATATACGCTTTCCATTCTGTATATGTGGATGATAATAGCTAGATTCAAAATAGTATACAAAAACAGATAGAAAATGGAATTCATAATATATATATATATATATATATATATATATTAATTGTTCATTAGTTCATCACAGAATATATTTTTAATATCATCACATATACGTGATGATACTTAAATACTAGGTACAATGCATAAAATTGAAAACGATTAATACTAAAACTAATAATCCCTCATGGGGCAAGTATTCTGGCAGCCCCTTTCCAACAGCTCCCTGGTGCGCGGCGTCTTCCCAGTGCGGAGGTAGTACTCCGCCTCCTCCGCCTCGCAGCGCATACCGATTTGCCTCTTGCTGGCGGACGCGCGTAGCCGACCTTGCCAATTCGTTGGGCACCCACCGAAGCTCCTTGTCGGTGGCACGCTAGAGCTTATCGCCCACCTCCACGCAGCGACGAGGCGCCCAGCGCCTATGACCTTCCTCGCGAAGTACCCATCTTCGTACACCTCCTCGGCACAACGATGCGCCCGCCCCCAAAGCTCTGCCGCCTCCTTTTTCCAAGCGGCATCACGGGCTTCACAGGCCGCCTAATACCTGGCTTCCTCCTCCGCCATCTCCTTCTTGAATGCCACTTGCCTGGCTTTCTCATCCGGCGGCAGCGACTTCCACAGACAAAGATTGTACTGGCCCCGAAACCAATCCAAAGTTGGGGGGTCCGGCGCAACCTTGTTAGGCGGCATGTAGGGGTTCTCGTCACTACTAATCGAGTGACCGTTCTCGGGGGGCAGCGACTCCTCGTCAGCGTGTGGGCAGACCGGCGGCGCCATGGCAGAGATTTGAGAGAGAGAGAGGGCGAGCGAAGGGAGGATGTAGATAAGAATGCAGGCGGGACAACATGAGCAAGGCAGTATTTATGGGCGTCCGGAATCTAGATCGACGGGGACAGTACACATGCCGGTCGCCAGAATTTACGAGTACTGTAGTTTGAATTACACACGATTCCCGCAGCAAAATCCATGTGTGAACATAATAGCCAAAATCCGTGTGTGAACATAATAGCTGGCGGTTTCCAATGCAGAACCGTGTCTAATTAATGATCCCCACCACTCACCTACCAAACCTCGAGCCACGAGATATAGTGCCAATCGTGTGGGGGCTGGTTGTCTTGCCAGATCTTTACATTTTATTTTTTGAACACTAGATATTTACATCGTCTGATGATTTTTTAACTCGCATACAAGTACACAAAAATATGATTTTTCAAATCGTTATGGTTAGGCGTTGCATGTAGATGTAGTTCAAATTTGAATTACGTTCATTAAATGGTTATAAAATCACTAAAATGTCTTTAAAAGGTCAAATGACCCCTGAAATTTTCCAAATTTTCACATGACAGTTGTATTAGTGCATGTTAAACGTAGAAACAAAATTTGAAGGCCGTAAGAGGAAGTTGTCTCCCGTTCGTCATCAAACATGCATTGTTCCCTCTCGGAACCACGAACCTTCTAGTGAGTTGCTCCGGTTTGCGAGGGGTGTGTGTCGAAACTTTCGTCAAACAGGCCAATTTTTTTACCACATCATCTTGGTGGCATGACATTAAATCAAGCAAGGTTTCATGTATTTCTGATCATTTTTTTAATTTTTTTGGAATTAAAATGCCATGGCACTCCAATATGTTTAGAAAATCTCTTAAATGTCTTTAAAAGGTCAAATGACCCCTGGAATTTTCAAAAAATTCACATTACAGTTGTAGTAGTGCATGTTAGACGTAGAAAAAAAATTGAAGGCCGTAATAGGAAGCTATCTCCCGTTCATCATCAAACATGCATTGTTCCCTCTCGAAACCATGAGCCTTCTAGTGAGTTGCTCCGGTTTGTGAGGGGTGTGTGTCCAAACTTTCGTCAAACATGACAATTTTTTACCACGTCATCTTGGTGGCATGACATTACATCAACCAAGGTTTCATGTGTTTCTGATATTTTTTAAATTTTTTAGTAGGTCAAACATGCTAGATTTGTCAAACCGTTATGGTTAGGCGATGCATGTAGATGTAGTTCAAATTTGAATTAAATGGCTAGAAAATCACTTAAATGTCTTTAAAAGGTCAAATTACCCCTAGAGTTTTCTAAAATTTCACATTACAGTTTTAGTAGTGCACGTTAAACATAGAAAAAAATTGAAGGCCGTAGGAGGAAGCTATCCCCCGTTCGTCATCAAACATGCATTGTTCCCTCTTGGAACCACGAGCCTTCTAGTGAGTTGCTCCGGTGAGGGCTGTGTGTCCAAATTTTGTCAAACATGCCAAAAAAAATTCCACATCATCTTGGTGGCATGACATTACATCAACCAAGGTTTATGTGTTTATGATTTTTTTTAAATTTGGAATTAAATACCATGTCACTCAATGCTTAATTGCCATTAGACCAATATGTTTGAAAATTCCTTCCCATTTACTGCACATGGACTTAAATCACACACAAGTACACAAAATATGAGTTTTCAAACCGTTATGGTTAGCTGTTGCATGTACATGTAGTCCAAATTTCAATTACGGTCATTAAATGGCTAGAAAATCACTTAAATGACTTAAAAGGTCAAATGACCCCTGAAATTTTCCAAAATTTGACATGACAGTTGTATTAGTACTACAAAATTTCTTGTACATTTAAAACACCATCCGTTGCCAATGTACTCCAAATTCATCTTTCATAGCCAATAAAAAATATCTACAACATCACACACAGTTGTTTTCTAGGAACCGTTTGCGATGAAAATATGTGGGTCTATTTAAGTCTCCCTCCTTAAGCTTCGCCGGCTCGTCTGCTCTAGTGCCGACAACCCCCGAATGTTGACCCCCATTCCCGCACCCCCTTCTTGCAAATATGACACCGTGGAAACGCTTCGTGAAGGCCCGTATGAGGGCTGCGTCCCCCCGAGCGCCGCCGCCTGCGCCGAGAGCACGGTCGCCTACGCCGAGAGTGCCGCCGCATCCGCATTGAGCACGGCCGCTTCCACCGAGAGGGCGTCTGCGGAAGCTGACAGGGCAGCTGCAACAGCAGAGACGGCTGCAGCTGCTTCTGCAATGGCGGCTGCAAACGCCGAGAGCGCTTGAGCTGCCGTCCGTGCCACCAATGTCGCCCTGGCCCGGGTCGAGTCCATCCACGCCAAGATCAAGGATGCACACACCAAGATATTCCAGGACACCTCGGACTCCAGCATGCAACCCACGTCTGAAAAGGTGGTGGTGGTCATGGAGTACCCGCTTCCTCATGAGGTCGCCGAGCGGGAGCTGGAGATGCAGGAGGCGGCGGAGATCGAGGAGCGCCGGGAGGAGGAGTTGCGTGTGGCCGAGGTCGAGGTAGAGAAGAGTCTGTCCGTCGAGGAATCGGCGGTGGAGTACAAACGCAAGCTCTGGCGCAGCCACTATTACGAGTACTACAACCTTGAGGGCGGCACCGAGGACGAGGATGAGGACGAGGATGCGGTCGACTTCAGTAGGGGGGGATGCGGAGTCCACCAACGACGGCATGTCGCCAGGACAAGTCATCGACGTCTCATCTCACACCGGTGATGCATAGGCCGGTGCGGCAGCCGATTTGTTAAAATTATGCTTACTTAGGCTTTGTTTTTAATGCCGGTATTTTGTTAGAGCAATGTATAGGTCAATTGGCTCTTTTTAATTACTAAAATTGCTCGACTCAGTAAGTGTGGTCTGTCTGTTGTACGCTCTTTTGTGTTCCCAAATTAGCAAGCGATGTTAAATTATGCAATGACGTACCCGGGGAAATTTCCACCAGAATTTGAATTATTAAACTCATCCCATGCGTGTAAAGCAGAAGAATCGTTTGCGATGCACACAATCGTTCAAAGTGAAAGGTCCGGCGGCACCGCGCGCAAAGTTTCTCTCCACATTTCCAAAATATCTACCCCCGCTCCTCCCCACCCCTTTTTCTCCCCGACCACAAGTCACATTTCCCATGTTTCCTCCTTCCTTCCTTCCTTGCTAAGCTATAGCCGCTTCCTCACTCTCGCCTTCTCGCATCCTACCGCCGGGGTCGCCATGGTCTTCTTCAAAGACGTCTCCAGTGGTTCCTCCTCCAGCGACGACTCCTTCACCACCCGGTTATGCCTCTCTTATCTCTCTTGGGCTATGACTTGGAATGAATGATTTTTACCCGGCAGTCGATTTGAGTCATTTCTTCCTCTTGTAGCTCCCTAGGACCATCAGTGGCAACGAATGGAGCGGGGTGGCTGAAGATCTATCTGCTCGTTGTCACCATAAATCTCCATGCGTGAAGCTAGTTGTGTTTGATTCTCTAGACAGCGGGAGGAAGTTTTTGGCATGTGCAGAGAAGGTTAGACCCTCTTTCGTTGTTACAAATCATTAGATAGATGTGATTCAGACACTGTCACGGTCCCAACCCATTCATACCACACCTTCAACCAAACGCACACAATCATTCAAAGTGAATGGTCCAGAGGCACCGCGCGCAAAGTTTCCCTCCACATTTCCAAAATTTTGGCCTACCGCCAAAATATCTGCCCCCACCCCCTTTTCTCCCCGACCACAAGTCACATTTCCCCTATTTCCTCCTTCCTTCCTTCCTTCCTTACTAAGCTATAGCCGCTTCCTGACTCTCCCCGTCTCGCATCCTACCACCGAGGTCGCCATGGTCTTCTTCAAAGACATCTCCAGCGGTTCCTCCTCCGGCAACTACTCCTTCACCACCCGGGTATGCCTCTCTTCTCTTTCTCGGGCTATGACTTGGAATGAAGGATTTTTACCCGGAGGTCGATTTGAGTCGTTTCTTCCTCTTATAGCTCCCTAAGACCATCAGTGGCAACGAATGGAGCGGGGTGGCTGAAGATCTATCTGCTCGTTGTCACCATCAATCTCCATGCGTGAAGCTACTTGCGTTTGATTCCGTGGACATTGGGAGGAAGTTTCTGGCATGTGCAGAGAAGGTTAGACCCTCTTCCGTTGTTACAAATCATTTGTTAGATGTGATTTAGACACTGTCACGGTCCCAACCCATTCATGCCACACCTTCAACCAAACCATCCTAAGACAGTGTCACAGTTTGTACCTAGTATCTTAAATTGTTGCCATCTCATCAGCGGTGCCATTAGAAAATTATTTGGCACCGCTTCAGTAGTTCGTGCAGCCAACTTTGCTCCACACATCCGAGCAGCCAAGCAGTAAAATACTAAGTCTTTATGGCACGAAGGAACTGGGCATCGGAGCAACTACGTGCTCCGGAGTCCGGGTCCCTATTTTTTCTGCTGCATCGGCTCGTGAGTGCAGGGCACCGGTGCGAGATGTAGCAACAGTTGTCTTTACCCCAGTTTTGGCATACATAGTGGATGGCCTTAGTGCTTTTAGTTCTATGTTACTAAAATTGTGCATGTACACACCTGTTAGTATCAATTTGTTGTCATCCAAACACTGTCGCTATGTTGTTGCAGTTATATTTACCTTCCTCATTAAATGTTCAACTTGTTATTTATTGTACATGAGTAAGAACTTGTAGCGTCGTTGTAGTTAATTATAGCTTCTGATGTTCCAGAATTTGGTTGTTGTCTCAATACCAATTATTTCATTTGCACATTGATCTTTGTGAGAAGATATGTCATAATTAACATGTTTCTTCAGTTTTTCAAAATAACCATTGGTGATTTTCTATGTTGCTATAAACCCATTTCCCCTACAATTGTTACTGATCTAATTTTAAAAATTATAGGATGAATGGAAGTGTTCTTACTTGGAGTGGGTTGATCAAGAGTGGCCATAGTCTTTGAAGATGTGCCTAGCGAAGCTCTGGAGCATGTATGAGGAACAGAATAGACGTATGCTTAGAGAAACTGTTGTCAACGCTGAAGAATATTTGAAGATGCGGGATAAAAAGTTGAAGGTGGAGAATGAGCTCAGATTTTTTTAATCAGAATTTGTTACGATGGTGTTGGCGAAGGAGGAGGCACTTTCTCAGTTGGCCCGTGCAAAACAGGTTCTTACTGAACTGAAAGCTGAGGTGGATAAGACGAGCCTGGATGATATCGATTAGGGAAATGAATATATTGTTCTTATGAAGTTGAACTAGAAATATGTTGTATCGTGCTGTTTTCATGTAGCTAACGTACTGTGATGTTATAATATATTTATGTGCCTGATATGAAATTGGCAAACAGCTGTTCGGTATGAAATGTGAATTTACATAATACTGGAATTATTAATTGTAAACTAATAAACTTGCTAAATGTGTCATGGACCTTTGCAAACGGTTCTATTAGTAAAAGCGCTTGCGATGGATAGCCCAATGCCACACAGTTTTCTTCATCAAATCGTGTGTGATATAGTTAATAAAAGCAAACAGTTAACCAAGGCAGACCACGTGTGATAGTTACACCTTTCACACACAAGCCTACAAATAAAACTGTGCGGGATGTACGTACGAATGGAAACGTTTCCCCTGGATTGATTGTGTGGCATGTGCATAAGAATGGAAACGTATTCCTTGGAATGACTGTGTGTGATATACATACGAACGGAAATGTTTTTCCGGGATTCACCGTGTGGGATGTACCTACGAAATGATTTTTTCGGATTACCGTTGGGGATGGACATACCTACAGAAATGATTGGGTTTCGATGCCTCACCCAATCACACACAGCCCCAGCCTGTGTCCCAGGAGGGCCTATCCCCGACGATTTCTGGGTCATGTGGGAAGGACCCCACTATCGCCCACACTCACTTGGCGACGGTTCCAAATGCCGTCACGGAAAGGGGTTAAAAACCATTTGTTTAGGACCAACGCACACTAGTGTGTAAACTAAGCTAATGACGATGCAATAAAGTAGAAGCAATGCAAAGAATCAGTTGCAAGATATGCGGACCAATATATCCTTGGAAAGTTAGAGCAAGCACCTTGATGGGTGAATAAGATAGGGCATCTGCCTCTGACTCCTCCACTAGGGAGCTACATTGACTTAGGTCTCCCTCTAGCTCAGAATGACTGTTAGGATCATATTCTGAGCAAGAATCTATAGGTGGAGAGCGTTTGCATTGCATCCAGACTTGATTTCAGTCCCTTAATGCCAAGTTTGATAGCCATGGCTTTGTTCTACTTTATTCTTTTCATGCGCGCAAGCTCATAATCATTATGATGTTGTTTAGTATCTAAGATTCATGAAAACATAAAAAGTAGTCAAATTATATATGGATTGCATTGCGGATTCAACTCGAAGAGTGTCTCCCTATAAACCCCTCCATATGCAAAGTTCACCCCAACCGTGCTGACCAGTCCACACACAGAAATACAAACCTCTTATGTCTCTATAACAGGAAGGCACGCATTTCAAAACTGAAGCGGGAACATTAGAATCATATCAAATTCGTATTTGAACAAATAAACTAAGGAATTATGAGTGGCACAATGTTTAGCTTCAAGGGTGGAGTGCTGGTAGTGCGACACAAAGCAAGTAGGCAGATTATATTCCATGTAAAAGATCATGGTCTATGTAAAAGGTGGAAATGACACTTTCTTTCTATACAATGCAGTGTTCATTGCCCATACATGATGGAAGAGATAACATAGAGAAATACTATTCACTCATGTCTGCGGTTCCAGTATTTTGAAACAGGGTGGTCCACCCTAAAAGAATATTGACAAAAAATATGACAAGGCAATCATAGATATAGTGAATCAATCATTACTTGTGAGCTTGCTAGGACAAGTATGCAGAATTGTAACTGTAGTTAGAGACCGTCCAAAATTTGGATCAAGAAGTTGGTCTAGCACTTATTGTTTGCAACTAATCGGCGTGAATAATTGGATATCATATCGAATGAGTAAGAAAGACGAGTAAAATTGTCAACAAACCTGGCCTGCAGTAGTAATCTGGGTCAATGTCACTATGACCAACAATCTAAAATGACTAGTGTCTGTGCCTAGGGTAAGAATTTTGAAATCCTGTGAACTTTACAGGTACTAAAGATTACTGAAATACATCCGAACCATTAAGTGTAGGTAGCACTCAGTACACAACAAACCCTAATGATTGTCCTGCCTAATGAGTAATGAATCAATTAGAAAATGGGTGATGAGGAGTGGCTGCTGAGTGTTGATGACGTATCTCAGGATAAATCAGGTTGGCTTAGTGGCTGCTGCACGCTTGAGCCCTAAATGGACTGGGAAGGTAGGCACGGCGGCGCGCCCAGGCAGCAGTGACGCTGTTGGGCGAGCGGCTCCTGACCTCCTGTTAGTCCGGCATCTCCTCCTAGAGTCATGCCATTTGGGGACGGCAAGTCACTGGCGAGGCAGGCAGCTGGGGGCGAGTACAGATCAAAAGCGCAACAAAATAGAGGGATCGGGGCTTGGGCTGACCCAAAATCCCAGGGTGGGTCGCGGCCCACCGTGGGCACCCTGTAGAGATACACACCCGAGCGGCGTACATGCATATCCAAAACTAAATTAGGAACATTTAGCTGACCAATTAAACGACTCTGTTTTAATAATATCATATTCATATTTGAACAACTAAGCTTGTTTAGCTTGATGGGTGGAGCAGTGCTATTATGACACGAAGCACGTATGTTGATCGTATAGTGATCATAAAAGGGGGAAACCCTAAGCATTTTTGTTGAGAAAAAGATAGTTTCCCCTATGATTTCTATTAAAGAAACCACCACGGAACCAACATGATCAATTGAACCCTAAGCATGATCAATTAAACCCTATTATGACTGTGCCATGGCAGATTTAAAGCTGCAAACCACAGAAATGCTATTTAGCATCCATTGTTTGCTTCGAACTAAGAACTAAATTCTAAGAGCTGAAAAGAAAGTACAATAACCAAGTTACGATCTATTTTCTGGTTGAGATCAAAAAGTTGAGCAGATATGAAGTAGCACCTCTCTTGCGGCGTCGTGTAGGCATCAGGGTGCGATGGCTGTCGGTGGCGTTGAAGCAGATCTGCGATGGCAGACGGGTCCATCTCTAGCAGTGGACGACATGGTCTTGGTAGGCGCTCCGGCATGGTGGATGACGTTGGCGATGGATGGGGTGGAGGACGGCGGCGATGGATGGGGTGGCGGATGGAGGAGTCTAGTGTGGGGATGGTGTTCTAGCACGAATGGTGTATGAATGGGAAAATGGAGGGAGAGGTACGGGGAACCATGTTTTTGGGACACGGCTGTCTGAAATAGGGGAACGTTATGAACTTAGGCCCCGTTTAGAATTTGGACGTCCCGTCGGTTGGGGATAGGCCGGTAATCTCGCATCTCGCCAATATTTGCCTAGAGCGATTTCGGGCGAGGAGAGGGTGTTTTGGCGCCCACGGTTGGCACCCACGGTGTATGAACAGGGCTGATAGGTAGGGCGGTTGTGTCACGTCTGAGAGAAGTTACAAACCCGTCCCTATTGAAAATATTTGCCTACATCGACTTTGGCTGAGTCGAGTTTGTTTTGCCGCCCATCGTGTATGAATGGGTAAATAGAGGGAGAGACAGAGTTCTTTCGGACGAGCTTGAATCAAATGTGTTTTTCCGCCCATGTTTGGCTCCCACTATGTCGGAATGGGCTCAGAGGCGGACGTGTCATGTCTAATTGAAGTTAGTAACCTACCCCTATTGAGTGCAGTGGAAGTCGGGCCGATGGATTGTCCGTGTAAGGGGTAGACAGTAATTTCCATCTCCCAAACACTGTCTTCGGGCAGCCAACGTGGGAGTGGACATTTTGCCGCTTTTTTGAATTTTCTGACAATAAGCATCCACGTTTACCCTGGCAAATAAATTCGAATCCATTTTGTATTCCTATACAAATCTTTATAAAACATTCTATGTGTTTTTATATATCTTCAAAAGCACAACAAAGATGTATTCCACTGTCATATATGAATATGATTTACAAATGCCGATACTCAAATTCAGAAGCTAGAATCCAGTTTAAGGTGAATTCAAATATTTGAAACCACTTTATGTCCAACTCAAGTGTCACAGGTAGCATAATGTGTACTCCCATTTAGATATGTACACAAGCGATGTATCAAGATTCAAATACCGAGTCAATCAACCAATAATGTACAAAACTAACATACATATAAACACTTATAGAGTATATGGATCAATAATATCAACTAACATACATAAGCCAGGCCACCATACTTTTTTTGCTAGAAGAGCATCCTTTTTTTTAGCGAAGCTAGTACAACATCTTGGCCCTTTCAGATGCGTGCCACTTAAGGACCATCTATACTACTATCATTGCTGAATGCACATTCAGCCCGATTGCCATATTCGTATGTCTGGCACAGCAATCAAATTGAAATGTCTTAGAGTCTTATCAATCAATACATACTTGTGCTCAAAAAAATTACAAACAAAAAACAAAAGCAATTATTACATGATCTTTAAAACAAATGGTTTGATCGATTACATGAACAAACAACACAAATGTTGTTCAACGATGAAAAGAACATTTCACCTATGATTTACCAAGTGGGAATTTAATTTCCCTTTTTCCTCCAGGACCTTAACAACACGGTCAATCTCAGCTTGCTTTGTTTTGAAATCCACCAAATATTTAATGGTTGTCTTGAGTGCTGCTTGTGATTGTGTTGTTTGCTTCCTCAACATGTCAACTTCATCTCTAAGTGCAGACGCATGATCTCTTTCTACCAATAGTTTAGCCTCTAGAGCATCAGTAGTTGGCAATTCATGATGCACGATTGGGCCGGTGCCACTGCTGTGGGATGATACAACATCCATGGGGACCTCGACCTTTGATCTTGGGCTAACCTGTTTTGCCATTAAAGTTTCGATTGGATTTTGAAAAGTTGAAGTTAGCAAAACATCTCAACTGGGAGTTATAACAGCAAACTAGTTAAACAAACAAGGAATTAAATAGTTTCAATTGGATGCTAGAAAGTAGTTATTAACATCATTGTAACTGGTTGCAGCAGCAAAGTAGTTAAGCAAACAAGTTTTGCAAAAGGAACCTGTTGTGGCATTGGAGTTTCTCTTGGATCCTGAAAAGTTGAGTAGTCAGTAACTTGATTAGAGCAACAAGTTATGACAACAAACATGTTACACAAATATATTTTTGAAAATGTACCTGCTATGCAATTGGACTTCCAATTGGATCCTGAAAACTTGAAGTTGGTGAGACGATTACAACAACAAGTTACAGCAGCAAACCAGGTAAACAAGGATGTTTCTGAAAACATACATGTTGTGCCAACGAAGTTTCAATTAGATCTTGAAAACTTGAATGTTAGCAATCATAAATAAAGTGTTGCAAGAGCCATAAGAAACTAACATCAAACTAGTAAAACTAACCAGTTTTAGCAACGTATTTAATTACACATGAACTAGTAAAACTAACAAGTTATTGGCAACGTATTAAAGTAACAATTCGGTATCGTTTACCGGCAACACAGACATTTGTAAATTTCTTTGATGTAAGCAAAATGATTCCAACACACACACACACACACACACACACACACACATATATATATATATATATATATATATATATGTAAGTTAAAAATACGTTGTCCCTCATATAAACCTGACAGTGGTCTATCTATGAACATGCAAACATTACTAGTGCTACAAGTGATAACAACAAACCATTTAAACAAACATGGTATCAGAACGTCAATTACACGTGAATTCTGCTGCACCCTAGAAGTACATATGACCAGGTATCTACGTGTTGAAGTAGCTATTTAAATTCAGGCAAACAGGTAATTCTTAACAGTAAGTATCAAACACATAGATAGGCACAGTCTATAATAGGATTAACAGGCTATGCCATTATGTAATCAGTAGCAAACTAAATTAAGCCAAGCAACATAATTGAACAACTTTGCAATAAGTGGATAACTAAAATTCCGAGAAGCAGGTAACTGAACTTACACTAGCTCTTTGTACAGACACACTGCAACTTCTTTTTCGCTTACAAGTTTCTATGAAGGAGTCCATGGCATCAATTGCTTGGATACATAGTACCAATACTTATTACTTCCCACACTGCATTGGTAGGTTGAATGGTTAATCTGATAAGATGGTGCATCCTTGATATGTTATATGAGGACGGGTTGTCAGACTAGTTGTAGCCACACACATCACACTGGCTTTTACTATATATTTCATGCGATTACATTTGGCATATCTAGATCTAAGCAATCTACAATATGATGAAAAGACTGGCATCCTTCACATTATTGGTGAACTCAGTTCATAGAAACAAGCAATTCAACCATTCTCGGGGTAAATCAAAAGCGCCACAGGAATATTTTTCACTACCCCAATCATACACGCAAAAAGGGGCCACACCACCATAGGGGCTGGTATGGGCGGCTGCCTCGGGTGGCTGGAAAGTGTGCGCCTAGTTTGAGTCGTCCAGGTTGGCCCTGGCTAGTTTTGTTCATCCCAATGCATGAGCAGGCAATGTAAAAAATGAAGAAAAACATTTCAATTTGGATGGGACAATAACGTAAGTGGAAGGCAGGCCCTATAGCAGGCTCGCAGCCCAAACGAGCGCCTCCTATATTGAGCGAGAGGAGGAAAAATCCCATTTCGTTCGCTCCAGCCTCAAGTCTGGTTCGCTCCTAACCTAGCCACCGTTGGACAGACCGACACAACACTTCCTCACGCCCTCATTGGACGTCGGTCGCTGGGCTTCAAGCGAATGGAAGGACAAGAAGATGAAGATCCAACCTTGGGTGTAGCCTGCGTGGGAGGCAACGGTGGCAGCACGGGCATGGCATCGAGCTTGCGCAAACGGACAATCGCAGCTTGCAAGAGCAGCATGCACAACGACCAGGTACATCACATCCCTGATTATATCTAATTCAACTGTTCAATTTCTGGCCAATAGTTAAACCTGATGGTGTTGTAAAACTGCTTGTATGTAGGGAATCTATGAGAAAATGAAAGCAATTTCTTCTTATTTTTTAACTCCCCCAATCAATACTTAACTGACTAAACCTGATGTATCTAATCAAGTTTCCAGTGCAAAAATACAAGCACATGTTGTTCTTGAGCCTGAAGTGTCTAATGAACAGACTGCTAATGAAGGATTTGATGCAAACATTTTACATTCTCCTGGTGATGAACATATAGTGTCTAATGAGGGATCTAATGCAATCATTTTGCAAGCTCCCATTCAAGGATTTAGTGTCTAATGATGATCTACTATGTTGAGAGAGACATAGAGATTTGTAGGCATTGATGACAAGCAAATTATAGTACATTTTCATGGCTTGAGGAAACATCGAGGGCATCTACCAGAAAGTCCCCGTATCATGACAACTTAGCATAAATACTTTTCTAATCTGTTGTTTGAAACTATTGGCATACTTGTGTAAGATAGATATATTGATATGCAGTTTGCGCATCGGTTATAGGTGCAATTACACTTCGATATTTTCAGCCAGAGAACGAATAATTCAAGCAGGTACAGACCATGTTAGTAGTCCTTGTACACCATGTTGCATTTTGTGTTTTTTGGTGCTTACATCATTTAGTGTTTTATAATCTAAACTACTTTGGATCATTAGCTGGTTTTCAAAGTGCATGTAGCTTCACATTTCTCAAGTTATATTGATTTCGGGAGTGCAAGTTCCTTCGTATTTTTTAAGTTAAATTTTTGCCCCTGGTAACTTGAATTCATGGATCCCCCACTGCACACAAATCATACACGCAGGCCAGTACAAATTAGATGAAATGCAGGGACTTATGCTTGCTCGTTGTACAAGCTCACTACAGCTCTGCTTGCGCTTGGGATGTTCCATGTACAAGTCCATGTTACCACTTGCTTGGATGTGCAGGCCTTGTGCTCCTTGCATCCCCCTCTGCATTTTTGACATGGTGAATGGTTTATCAAATAAGAGGAATCGACCTTGTTGTTGTACCAAAGGACATGTACTTACAAGGTTATACTGGTGGGCAAGATGTGTACCAGATCCCATAGCACCGTCATGCTTCGCTAAAAATTGGTTTTGCTTGTTTCAGATGATATCTCCAGAAGAAATAAGAGTTAAAGTCAGAGTTGCATAGGCATGTAAGCTAAGAGAGCACCGAAAGGATATCCAAACATCGTCGGGACAGTGCACAAGGGAGTGATATGTGGATACCTAGTTCGGGCCGGCGTTTGGGCATGCTCGCCTAGCTAGAGTGCGGGTTATTTCAGAGCCGTTGAGGGTGATGCGCTGGCTGGCCTCGCATGGATGCAGATCTTGAGTGGCAGCGGAGCGCTACGATGCGGTGGACGAGACCGTTGGTGAAGCCCCAATGGCCTCGGAGGGGCGGAGGTGCGATGAAGTGCTCTGTGAAGTAGCCCCGGTGAGGTGGGAGACGGCGTTGGTGAAGCACACCTAATGTGGTGGAAGTCGGTAGCTGTGAGGCACGTCTGTTGCGGCGGCCGACGTTGTTGGTGGACCACCCGGTGCGGTGGACGAGGACGTAGATGAGGTAGCTCCGATCCGGTGGTGAAGCACGACCGTCGTATTCATCATCGTCGTCCGACACAGAGGTGGGGAAAGAGACGAGATGAGGGGCGATTCGAACTTTGCTAGGGTTGGCAGCGAATTAGGGATTTGAGTGCTCTGGGTGCGGAAGGGGACGGTGGAGAAGTGAGATTTTGCAGGGCTGGAATTGGGGCCGCCAGATATTTCAATCCGAAACATGGAAGGGCGAACTTATTTTGTCATCATTCTTTTTTGGGGGGGAGGAGGGAGTGGGGTGGTTGGCTCGGTGCTAGCGTCCATACGACACACGCGACCACCACAACACAACCCTAGGCTGCCTGGTGGACCTACATTTGAGAATACAAACAAATCTTCTTTCATTTGCAAACGAATATGTATGTATTACCATGCCCGTGTTTTCCTTGCAAATAATTAGTCATTCGAAACGAGATACTATAAATTAATTAATGAGGAGTTATTTGAATTAGAGTGTGTGTCACATAGCGATCTCCAAATCTAACGTGGATTTCGCATTTCATGGTATCCATGCTACTTTTTTAATACAAATTCATATGTATATGAGAAAACTTTGGATGGATTCAAACATACGACCTACAAAATAGCACAACAATCGAATCAATGCCAACTTTTCAACCTAGTATGGCACGAATTCGAAATAATTACCCATATGCATTGTCCTCAATTCAAATCTTACAATGTACACTAAATTGAAATGTTGATATTAAGTTTCGTACTATCTACATTCAAACGTTGTTTTTAGCCCCCCGGCACATACGCTACATACTTCCTATATCGATCAATCTTCCTCTCCTAACCACCTTAGGATGCTATTGGTTTCAGACACACGTTCATTCTTTCTCTCCTTGTTTCGATCTCTAACTCTCTCAACTACACAACCCCCCTTTTCCACTCTGTTACCAAAAGTATCTACCTAACACACACCCGCCATTGCACCCCATGCCGAGCACTCTCTCTCCCTCCCGCCCTCTCTCGCTAGATACATGCATTGCCTATCTAGCCCCCCCCCCTCTCATGCGCATGCATGCATGTTGTCTGTCTAGGTCACTCTCTCGAGACTGTCTCACTCTTTATTCCGCACAGCGGGCCACACTTGCTCAATCTCGCTCTCTTTATCCGAGTCTCGATTAACCTCGCTTTATTTCACACACAAATGATATATCTCCCTATTCGGGCCTCCATCACACACTCTATACTCTCTCACACGGATTGTCTATCTAGGTCAGTCCATCCAAGCCGCCCCACTCTTTCGACCTCATGGCGGGCCACACTCTCTCAATCTCTCTCTCTCTCTCTCTGTATGTCTCGATTGACCTTGCTCTTTCTCGGACACAAACGATATATCTCCATGTTTGAGCCCAATTTGACATATTCATATTGTATACTCTCTCATGCACATTATCTATCTAGGTCACTCTCCCCAACCCGTCTCACTCTTTTGATCGCACAATGACCCACACTCGCTCAATCTCTCTCCCTTTATATATGTAATTGATTGACCTTGCTTACTCCCATGCACAAAAATATCTACATGTCTGCGACTAGATCATCTCTGAAGCTCTATCTTACAGCCCTCACCCTTCCCAAAAGCTCAATTAGACAATATCTCTCCAGAGCATATATATCTTTTCAATGAATGCTGGACCACACTCACTTTGTCTCCCTATCTATTTGTGTCTCGATTGACCTCGCTTTCTCACGCCATATCTTCCACACATTGAAGCTACCTCTCCATCCCTTGCAGAGCCGGAGCTATTTACATTGCAAGGGGGACTCCAACCTTGGATTAATTTGTGAAGGCATTTATTCCGGTGGGTTTAGATTATATTTTTGTAGCATTCGGCCCACAATGACTCCAAACACCGTTGCAACCCCCGCACCTCCCCCAATTGATTTCCCTCTGGCTCAGTCATCGTGCTCTCACACGTCCTTTCTCGCCTCGCACCATGGTATTTTCGCAAAAAAACTCTATTGTTCTCTTTAATTATTACAAAAAGCTACAAAACTACACACTGATAGTCCACCTGTAATGGAAAAAAATTCGATCGACAAATTAAAGTGCTATAAACTACACACTGAGGGGCCCACCTGTCATGAAACAAATTTGGACCCATATATAAATTAAAAATTAAAAAGGACGAGGATCGAACATGCGACCAGGGCCTTCAAGACGCACGTCAATAGGCAACATAGTACACCAATGTTTATTGTACCCCCTTTGTTGATATAATGTTTTTATATTACCACAACCTATTTAATGGATAACATGTTTTAATATTAGTTTTAGTAGATTAGTGGGACCGGCTCGTTAGCACGTACTACTATTCACCTTCACTTACTGGTGGGTTCCATGTCTGCTCTCTCTCTCCTCCCCTTCTATGTTTAGACGCACAGGCAAATACGAAGAACTCACAGGCGATGTTGCCGTTGACCATATCTCGATGTGTTCACAAGTTACAACACTAGTTTCACGTACTAGTGGTACTGGTCAATGTGTACATGCAATGCACGTTAATTTTGAAGTATATTAACTGCATGCGGATATTAAGTAGGATATTATTTGCGTGTTATTATGTGATTAGCACTAATTTTGGCATGAAATTAACTGCACACTGAACGTGTTGAGCACTCGACATTGAAGCAGTCTAGGTCGTTGGATTGACATGATTTGATGGCCAAGATTAATTGGATCTGCCCCTTTGGTATAGATGGTATAGATATAGATTATACATGTAACAAGTTTAGGAACAAAAGTGACCATGACGGACAAGTTATCTAGTACTATTTATCTACTACTCCGTAATAATTAAATGCGTTGATAAATAGATGTATCGCCTAGTGTTCGAACAAGGGGACTGGTCGCGCCCTACAAGTATTTGGAATTGACTTCCCTAAGAAAATATTTGGAATTGACGTGGTATTTAATATGAAATGTTTGCGATGATAAGGAATACATGTGGCTTGATGATGTTTTATATTTAATTTGATACGGCTCTAGCAGAGCATTCAATCGATCAAACCATAGATTTCATTCAATCTGACTTCGACTTTACATTCATACGACGATCAATCTAAAATAAATGGAAATGATAAACATTCGGATTTTAAGCATGGCAATTCGAACGTTTTTCATGGAAAATTTAGATTACGCAGCGGCAGGGGCGTCTTGCAGTGGGAAGCGGCTCCTCTGTCGTGCTCTGTGTGTCGTTGGGCCACTAAACAACGGTGACGGTGGCGTCTTGCGCCGTTGTTGGCGTACTCTTGGATGTTGGCCCTAGCTTCAAGGAAGGCCAAAATGATCTGGACTTCGGTCTCCAAAAGTGGGTCAACTAGCGGGAGGAGGCGACTGGCGTTGGTGCAAGGAAGCGGTCGATGGTGGTGAAAGCACAAGTGCTCCCTGGGTGGTTTTGGTAATTAATGTCAACATATCTCTTGTTGGACTAATGTTTTTATTTAGTATATTTCAGATAAGTTCAACATATGGAGTGGCGTGGACAAGAGGATGTGGAACCCCTTCAAGATGCTAAGGACAAAGGATTGGCTCAAGCTCAAAACCTCAAGGCTCTACATTTTCAGTTTAGTGATCCAAGATCACATTGAGTCCTTAGGAAAGCCAATACTATTAAAAGGGGATAGATGTTGCTTAATGGCTTGCTTGCTCAAAGTGCTTAGTGATATGCTCCAAAGCCCTCAACCACTTTCCCATATCCACATATGTCACAAACCAAAAGTCAAACTCGGCCCCACCGATTTGATCCATCTGGCGCCACCGAGTTCACTTGACATAGCCACTGCCAGAAACCCTAATCAATTCACTCTCCCCGATGGGATCTCGGTCTCACTGAGATGGGCTTGTAAACTCTCTGTTGCCTATTGCAATTATTTCGGACCCACCGAGATAGGCACATCGGTCCCACTGAGTTTTCTTGACCAACTCTCTGTTTTGCTTACCAAAATCGGTATCACCGAGTTTGTGTAATCGGTCAAACTGAGATGAGGTTTTACCCTATCCCTAGCACATCGGTCCCACTGAGTTGATCATATCGGTGCCACCGAAATGTCTAACGGTCGCATTATGAACTGAATCGGTATGACTGAGTTTCCTGATTCGGTCCCACCGAGTTCAGCAAATTATGGGTAACAGTTAGATTTTGTGTGGAGGCTATATATACCCCTCCACCCTTCCTTCATTAGCAAGGAGAGCCATCAGAATGTGCCTACACTTTAGCATTCATTTTCTGAGAGAGAACCACCTACTCATGTGTTGAGACCAAGATATTCCATTCCAACCATATGAACCTTGATATCTAGCCTTCCCAAGTTGCTTTCCACTCAAATCATCTTTCCACCAAATCCAAATCAGTGAGAGAGAGTTGAGTGTTGGGGAGACTATCATTTGAAGCACAAGAGCAAGGAGTTCATCATCAACATGCCATTTATTACCTTTTCGAGAGTGGTGTCTCCTAGATTGGTTAGGTGTCACTTGGGAGCCTCCGTCAAGATTGTGGAGTTGAACCAAGGAGTTTGTATGGGCAAGGAGATCGCCCACTTCGTGAAAATCTACCCTAGTGAGGCAAGTCCTTCATGGGCGATGGCCATGGTGGGATAGACAAGGTTGCTTCTTCGTGGACCCTTCGTGGGTGGAGCCATCTGTGGACTCGCGCAACTGTTACCCTTCGTTGGTTCAAGTCTCCATCAACGTGGATGTACGATAGCACCACCTATCAGAACCACGCCAAAAATCTCTGTGTCCCCAATTGTGTTTGCACACTCCAATCCCATCCCTTTACTTTCTTGCAAATTGCATGCTTTATTTTCCGCTGCTTATATACTGTTGCCATGCTTGCTTGAATGTATTGTGAATGTTTAAACTTGTGCTAAAACTCCACCTTAACTTGAAGAAATTAAAAATTGCTACTTTTCTTTGTTAAGAGTCTATTAACCCCCTCTAGACACCTCTTGTCAATCCTTTCAATTGGTATCAGAGCATTGAACTCCATTTCTTTGGTTTAAACACCTTTGGAGGAAGATGGATGAGTCTACGTTGGGGAGTCTTAGACGTAGAGTGCCTGTACTTGATGGAGAGTTCTTTCATGAGTGGACAATTGAGATGCTTGAGATTTTCAATGAATATCATTTGAACAAGAACATTACTAGCCTTTGTGCACCTCATGTTGATCCTTTGCATCCTACCCTTGATGAGTGATAACCCACAAGAATAGGGGATCGCAACAGTTTTCGAGGGTAGAGTATTCAACCCAAATTTATTGATTCGACACAAGGGGAGCCAAAGAATATTCTCAAGTATTAACAGTTGAGTTGTCAATCCAACCGCACCTGAAAGTTAATATCTGCAGCAAAGTATTTAGTAGCAAAGTAATATGGAAGTAACGGTAGCAGTGGCAAAAGTAATGGTATTGGTTTTGTAGTGATTGTAACAGTAGCAATGGTAAAGTAACTAAGCAAAGATCAATATGTGAAAAGCTCGTAGGCAATGTATCAGTGATGGATAATTATGTCGGATGCGATTCCTCATGCAACGGTTATAACATAGGGTGACGCAGAACTAGCTCCAATTCATGAATGTAATGTAGGAATGTATTCCGAATATAGTGATACGTGCTTATGGAAAAGAACTTGCATGACATCTTTTGTCCTACCCTCCCATGGCAGCGGGGTCCTATTGGAAACTAAGGGATATTAAGGCCTCCTTTTAATAGAGTACCTGAACAAAGCATTAACACTTAGTGATTACATGAACTCCTCAAACTATAGTCATCACCGGGAGTGGTCCCGATTATTGTCACTTCGGGGTTACCTGATCATAACACATAGTAGGAGACTATTGACTTGCAAAATAGGATCAAGAACTCACATATATTCATGAAAACATAATAGGTTCAGATCTGAAATCATGGCACTCGGGCCCTAGTGACAAGCATTAAGCATAGCAAAGTCATAGCAACATCAATCTCAGAACATAATGGATACTAGGGATCAAACCCTAACAAAACTAACTCGATTACATGATAAATCTCATCCAACCCATCACCGTTCAGCAAGCCTACGATGGAATTACTCACGCATGGTGGTGAGCATCATGAAATTGGTGATGGAGGAAGGTTGATGATGATGATGGCGATGGATTCCCCTCTTCGGAGCCCCGAACGGACTCCAGATCAGCCCTCCCGAGAGAGATTAGGGCTTGGCGGAGGCTTCGTATCGTAAAATGTGATGAATCGTTCTCCTTGATTTTTTCCCCGAACATGAACATATAGAGTTGGAGTTGAGGTCGGTGGAGCCTCAGGGGGCCCACGAGACTGGGGGTGGGCGTGCCCCCACCCTCATGGACAGGATGTGGGCCCCTGGTGTTGATTCTTTTGCCAGTATTTTTTATAAATTCCAAAAATATTCTCCGTGAAGTTTCAGGTCATTCCGAGAACTTTTATTTCTGCACAAAAATAACACCATGGCAATTCTGCTGAAAACAACGTCAGTCCGGGTTAGTTCCATTCAAATCATGCAAGTTAGAGTCCAAAACAAGGTCAAAAGTGTTTGGAAAAGTAGATACGATGGATACGTATCAACTCCCCCAAGCTTAAACCTTTGCTTGTCCTCAAGCAATTCATTTGACAAACTGAAAGTGACAAAGAAAAACTTTTACAAACTCTGTTTGATCTTGTTGTTGTAAATATGTAAAGCCAGCATTCAAGTTTTCAACAAAGATTATGAACTAACCATATTCACAATGACATTTAGGTCTCATGTTTACTCATATCAATGGCATAATCAACTAGCGAGCAATAATAGTAAATTGCGGATGACAACACTTTCTCAAAACAATCATAATATATAACAAGATGGTATCTCGCTAGCCCTTTTTGAGACCGCAAAACATAAATGCAGAGCATCTCTGAAGTTTAAGGACTGACAAAACATTGTAATTCATGGTAAAAGAGATCAAGTCACAGTCATACTCAAT
Organism: Triticum aestivum; assembly: GCF_018294505.1. Classification (NCBI taxonomy): domain Eukaryota; kingdom Viridiplantae; phylum Streptophyta; class Magnoliopsida; order Poales; family Poaceae; genus Triticum; species Triticum aestivum. Next base: position 301,407,903 of record NC_057809.1, read on the forward strand.
GTAAACTAATAGTAAAGCATGCAAATGATAGCGGTGCTCTCCAATTGGTGCTTTTTAATAAGAGGATGATGACTCAACATAAAAGTAAATAGATAGGCCCTTCGCGAAGGGAAGCAGGGATTTGTAGAGGTGCCAAAGCTTGATTTTTGAAATAGAGATGAATAATATTTTGAGTGTATACTTTCATTGTTAACATAACAACCAAGAGATCTCGATATCTTCCATGCTACACGCATTATAGGCGGTTCCCAAACAGAATGGTAAAGTTTATACTCCCCCACCACCATCAAACATCAATCATGGCTTGTCCGAAACAACAATCCTGGGGGAGTTTTGCTTACAATTATTTTAATTTAAGCATGGGACTGGGCATCCCGGTTACCAGCCATTTTCTCATGAATGAGGAGCGGAGTCCACTCCTCGTGAGAATAACCCACCTAGCATGGAAAATATAGACATCCCTAGTTGATACATGAGCTATTCGAGCATACAAAGCAGGATTTCATTTGAAGGTTTAGAGTTTGGCATATACAAATTTACTTGGAACGGCAGGCAGATACCGCATATAGGAAGGTATGGTGGACTCATGTGGAATAACTTTTGGGGTTTATGGAAGTGGATGCACAAGCAGTATTCCCGCTTAGTACAAGTGAAGGCTAGAAAGAGACTGGGAAGCGACCAACTAGAGAGCAACAATAGTCATGAACATGCACTAAAATTAATCAATACTGAGTGCAAGCATGAGTAGGATATAATTTGCCATGAACATAAATATCGTGGAGGCTATGTTGATTTTGTTTCAACTACATGTGTGAACATGTGCCAAGTCAAGCCACTCGAATTCAAAGGAGGATACCACCCTATCATACCACATCACAACCATTTTAATAGCATGTTGGCACGCAAGGTAAACCATTATAAACTCCTAGCTAATTAAGCATGGCATGAGCAACTATAATCTCTAATTGTCATTGCAAACATGTTTCATTCATAGTAGGCTGAATCAGGAACAATGAACTAATCATATTTACAAAAACAAGATAGGTCGAGTTCATACCAGCTTCTCTCATCTCAATCAGTCCATCATATATCGTCATTATTGCCTTTCACTTGCACGACCGCACGGTGTGGATAATAGTAATAGTGCGCGTGCATTGGACTAAGCTGGAATCTGCAAGCATTCAATACAAGGGAGAAGACAAGGTAATATGGCATCTTTGTTAGATCAACAATAATTCATATGAGAGCCACTCAACATTTTCATCATGATCTTCTCCTCTCGACCCCCAAAGAAACGAAAAGAAACAAAACTATTTACACGAGAAAGCTCCCAACAAGCAAAAGAAGAACGAGAAATCTTTTTGGGTTTTCTTTTAATTACTACTACTACAGGCATCGGAAGTAAACTAGCTAAAAGCTAAAACTATTTTTTTGGTTTTTATTAAGGTTTTTCAAACACACAAGAAGAAGGCTTAAAAAGAAAATAAACTAGCATGGATAGTACAGTGAAAAAGTATGAGCACCAACAATTGGCATGAGTGTGTGAACATGAATGTAATGTCGGTGAGAAATATGTACTCCCGCAAGCTTAGGCTTTTGGCCTAAGTTGGTCTAGGGCCACGGCTGGCCTGGTGGATATCCAAAGTTGTAACTGGGGTCATACTGGGATGCAGCAGCTACTGCCTGACGAGCTGCTGCTTGGAGGCGAGCTACCTCCGTCCTCCTCTCGTACTCGTTCGCCTCCTCCCTGGTTATAACATATCTCCTTTTTGCCTGAAAGTCAAAGAAAGTAGGAGCAGGGAGAGCAACATGGACGGTGCGCCGTCTGTCAAAGATTAGTCAGTACTGGAGGAACTGATTGTTCCTCTCAAGAAACTGGTGGCAAACCATAGCCTCATAATCTAGATAAGTAGGAGGCAACTCAATATCATTTCCATGTATGGGTTTATCAAGATAATTAGCTACACGAGTTGCATAAATTCCACCAAACAAATCTCCACTTATACTATTGCGATGCAACCTACGTGCAACAATAGCCCCCAAGTTATATTGTTTATCACCTAATACCGCACTCTTGAGGACACTAAGATCTGGAACACACATGTGACAAGCCTCATCTTTACCTTTAATGCATCTACCAATGAATAGAGCCACATAATGTATGGAAGGGAAATGAATGCTTCCTATGGTAGCTTGTGTGATTCCCCTAGATTCCCCCACAGTGATACTAGCAAGAAAGTCTTTATATTCAGATTTGCGAGGTTCTCTAACATTGCCCCAGTGCAGGAGTTTACAAGCAGTATTAAAATCTTCTAGGTCCATGGTATATGATTTATCATAAAGATCACATAAAACAGTGTGAGAATTGCGTGAGGATGTAAATTTAAACCTTCTCACAAAGGAATCAGTTAGATAGCGGTATTGCCGGCACTTATCTGACACGAAGCCCTCAAGATCAGCGTTACACACATAGGCGTCAAATTCGTCCTTGATGCCTGCCTGGACCATGAACTCCTCTGACGGCCATTCACAAGGCCACACTTGAGCTTCTCTTGGTAGTTCATTGTCCGGCTCACGTATTGCGAGCCTTGGGCCTTGCTTCCTTGAGGAACCACCTTGGTACATTTTCCTAAACATTTTTCTTCCTCTGAAAAATTTCTGAAATTTCTAGTGACTCAAAATAAAAGTGAACCAATCTTAACAAGATTGATAGCAACTACTCCTACAAGTGCCTAGAGGCCATATCATGCATTAAAACTACTTTTGACCACATAAATTTGACATGCAACTCAAGAACAAGGTCACCTAAGCAGCAAAAATTTGCAATAAATAAAGCACTTGAACAAAAACTAATTAGACCATTGGAGGAGTCACATACCGAAAAACAATCCCCCAAAGCAGTTTTGTGAATGGAGCTTGGAGCAAGGAGATCGAAAATGGTAGCAAGATGAGCTAGAACTCGGGTTTGAGCTAGTGGATGGTTTTTTCTGAAGGAAGATAAAGTGTGTGGGTGCAAGAATAAGTGGAGGGGCCCACGTGGGGTCCACGAGGCAGGGGGCGTGCCCTAGGGGGTGGGCACACCCTGGACCCTCATGGCCAGGTGGTATGGCCCCCTGGTGTGTTCTCAGTGCCAATAATTCTTAAATATTCTACAAAAAATCTTCCAAAAATTTCAGGACATTTGGAGAACTTCTATTTTCGCGATATTTTTTACTGCAACGATAATTCAGAAAACAGACAGAAAATACTATTTTTGCTTTATTTAATCTAAATAACAGAAAGTAAAAGGAGGGTACAGAGAGTTGTTCTTTCTAACTTCGTCCATCTCATGCTCATCAAAAGGAATCCACGAACAAGGTTGATCAAGTCTTGTTAACAAACTCTTTCCGAATAACATGAAACCGGAGAATTTTCGAATAACACTAAGTTACCTCAACGGGGATATGCCTGTCCCCAATAATAAGAATATCATATTTCTTCTTGACGGTAGGAAGAGGAAATTCAAAACCTCCAATAGTAATCGTTGAAGTTTTTCCAATAGAATTAATACTGTGGACTTGAGGTTGTTTCCTCGGAAAGTGTACCGTATGGCATTACCATTAACATGAAAAGTGACATTGCGTTTGTTGCAATCAATAACAGCCCCTGCAGTATTTAAAAAGGGTCTACCAAGAATAATAGACATACTATCATCCTCGGGAACATCAAGAATAACAAAGTTCGTCAAAATAGTAACGTTTGCAACCACAACAGGCACATCCTCACAAATACCGACATGTATAGCAGTTGATTTATCAGCCATTTGCAAAGATATTTCAGTATGTGTCAACTTATTCAAATCAAGTCTACAATATAAAGAGAGAGGCATAACACTAACACCGGCTCCAAGATCACATAAAGCAGTTTTAACATAGTTTCTTTTAATGGAGCATGGTATAGTTGGTACTCCAAGATCTCCTAGTTTCTTTGGTATTCCACCCTTAAAAGTATAATTAGCAAGCATGGTGGAAATTTCATCTTCCGGCATCTTTCTTTTATTTGTAACAATATCTTTCATGTACTTAGCATAAGGATTCATTTTAAGCATATCAGTCAAACACATACGCAAAAATATAGGTCTAATCATTTCAGCAAAGCGCTCAAAATCCTCATCATCCTTTTTCTTGGATGGTTTAGGAGGAAAAGGCATGGTTTTCTGAACCCATGGTTCTCTTTCTTTACCGTGCTTCCTAGCAAGAAAGTCTCTCTTATCATAATGTTGATTCTTTGATTGTGGGTTATCAAGATCAACAGCAGGTTCAATTTCTACATCATTGTTATTGCTAGGTTGAGCATCAACATGAACATCATCATTAACATTATCTAGGTTGATGTTCATTACCAGATTGTGTTTCAACATCAAAAATAGAAATATCATTGGGATTCTCAGGTGTGTCAACAACGGGTTCACTAGAAGCATGCAAAGTCCTATCATTTTTCTTTTTCTTCTTCTTAGAAGAACTACCTGCATCAACATTAGTTCTCTGAGAATGTTGCTCAATTCTCTTAGGGTGGCCTTCAGGATACAAAGGTTCCTGAGTCATTTTACCCCCTCTAGTCACAACTCTAACATCATTTTCATTTTTCTTATTATCTAATTCATTGAACAAATCATTCTGAGCTTTAAGCACTTGTTCTACTTGAGTGGTAACCATAGAAGCATGTTTACTAATAAGTTTAAGATCACCTTTAACTCTAGATATATAATCACTCAAGTGTTCAATCATATAAGCATTACGTTTCAATTGTCTACCAACATAATCATTGAAGTTTTCTTGTTTAACAATAAAATTATCAAACTCATCCAAGCATTGGCTAGCAGACTTATTACGAGGAATATCACCTTCGTCAAATCTATAGAGAGAATTTACCTTTACTACCTGTGTCGGGTTATCAAGACCATGTATTTCTTCAATAGGTGGTAAATTCTTAACATCTTCAACTTTAATACCTTCTTCTTTCATATATTTCTTTGCCTCTTGCATATCTTCAGGACTGAGAAATAGAATACCCCTTTTCTTCGGAGTTGGCTTAGGATTTGGTTCAGGAAGTGTCCAATCATTTTCATTACTCAACATATTATTCAATAGCAATTCAGCTTGATCAACAGTTCTTTCCCAGAAAACACAACCAACACAACTATCCAGGTGGTCTCTGGAAGCATCGGTTAGTCCATTGTAAAAGATATCAAGTATTTCATTTTTCTTGAGAGGATGATCAGGCAAAGCATTGAGTAATCGGAGAAGCCTCCCCAAGCTTGTGGGAGACTCTCTTCTTCAATTTGCACAAAATTATATATTTCCCTTAGGCAGCTTGTTTCTTATGAGCGGGGAAATATTTAGCAGAGATGTAATAAATCATATCCTGGGACTATGCACACAACCAGGATCAAGAGAATTAAACCATGTTTTAGCATCACCCTTTAATGAGAACATAGTAGTAACGAATTTTGTCCTCATTAGTGAATAGGGTGGCTATATCATTTAATTTAGTAAGATGTGCCACAACAGTTTCAGATTCATAGCCATAAAAAGGATCAGATTCAACCAAAGTAATTAACTCAGGATCGACAGAGAAATCATAATCCTTATCAGAGATACAGATAGGTGAAGTAGCAAAAGCAGGGTCATATTTAATTCTAGCATTCAAGGATTCTTCTTTTAGCTTAGCAAACAATTTCTTAAGATCATATCTATCATTGAAGCTAAAAAGTCCCTAGCAGTTTCTGTCGTGGTTCTAAGTCTGACACTAGAATGGGGGGGTAGGAATGTAGAGGCAAGATCCAAGCTATGGAGGAGTTGTACACGCGAGTTTTACGAGTTCAGGCCCTTCTCGGAGGAAGTAACAGCCCTACATCTCGGAGCCCGGAGGAGGTCGACTGGATTATATGCGTGTGTGTTACAGGGGGTGCGAACCCTTGTCCCTGAGGAGGGGGTGGCTTATATAGAGTTCGCCAGACCCCTCCCGCCCTCAGTTACAAAGGGTTTAAGGTACATAAAGATGGAGATGTTACTGGTAACGCCTGTAATAAAGATACATAATGACCATTAAATCTATGCCTTAATTCTCGACCGTTGCAGAGTGGAGAGGCTCTAGATCTTCTAGTAGTCCAGTGATTATCTATACGGTCGAGTGTCTTCGGGATTGTCGAGTGGAACATAACTTCATGGTTGAGTGGATGATGATTTTTCTTCGAATGCTCCTGGTGCCTTTAGGGATGTCCTTGGGGAGGGTATCTTGAACAGATCCATGACCCTACCCTAGGTACATAGCTTCATCATTATCCCCCGAATGGATTAGGGTTTGAGTGAGGAAGGAGTTGAGAACACTTCCGACTCATTTTTCGTGCTATGAGTATATCTTGCTCTGGATCAATGAACTGAGGGGATGACACCAACTTCTTTTTCAGTCGCCTTGGTCCATTATTAGTTTTGTCGAGTGAACTTTTACGGAAGAGTTCTGAATGATGATGCGGAAGATGTCTTCCGTCTGACAAGTTGTTCTGTTGTCCGCGGATTTCGCGGGATTCGAATTTTGGGAAGCGCGCAGGATGGGCGAGGCTGTGGTAATCGGGACGGATTAGGCAGGTTGCCTCGATTCCCGTGCCACCTTTTTTGCCACGTATCACGCGCGCGACTATTGTGGTATTTGATAAGATCGTTCGGGCCTACAAGTCACTCACTCGGAAGTGGCCTTATAAAAGGCAACGGACCGGGCTTTTGAATAGTGCACCCTCATTCTCTTTCTTCTTCCTCAGATTTCTCCGCTGCGCCCGCTTCCGCTCTCGGCGTCGTAGCCTCGCTCGGACTCGATCCGCCGCCATGGGAAAGGAGAAGATGGTGGCGTTGGAGCGCGCGAAGAAGGCGACCGCAAAGGTGAAAGGAAAGAGGACCAGCCGGGGTGGATCCTTGTCAAGGTCCGGCCTGCCGCCGGGCTAGATCCAGGGTGATTGGATCCGCTCAACGATCAGCCAAGATGACCTCGACGACCTGGTTGAGGGGGGATTGATCCCCCATGAATCGGCGCGACTCCCGGGGAACGAGACCGAGCCGCGGCCGCTGGAGGGTGAGTGCGTTCTCCTCGCCACTCATGTCGACCGCGGGTTCTCTTTGCCTCCCCATCCTTTCTTTCGTGGGTTTTTGAAATTCTTCGGGGCTCAACTCCACCACTTCACTCCAAACACCATAGTGTATCTTGCTGACTTTGTGTCAATGTGCGAAAAATTCTTGGGTTGTCGACCGCATTGGGGTCTCTTCAAGCACATATTCACCTGCCGCTCCCAGTCGGTCAAGAAGGCCAACCCGAGTGACGAGAGGATGCACATGATCCAGATGTGTGGGGGCCTTGGAATCCAAATGAGGAACAAGAGCACCTTCCCAGCTATGATCCTTCCTGACTCGGTCCGGGGCTGGCAGTCGACCTGGTTTTACTGTAAGGACCAGCCGACCCCAGGTCAGTCGACTGGACTTTCCCCCTTTTCCTTGGCTTGAGTGGAGAAGCCCTCCTCCTTGAGGGTGATCCCGGAAGAGAAGACGAGGTGAAGGCGTTGGTCGAGCGGGTCGTCCAACTTGTCCGCGACGGGGTGACTGGAATGGACCTGCTGGAGGTCTTCCTCAGTCGACGCATCCAACCACTCCAAGCCCATGACCATCCGATGTGGATGTACTCGGGACTCGAGGACTCCACTCGGATCCACCCGGAGGACGTTAGTGAAGACACGGTGGAGAAATGGCTGAGAGGAATCACCGGCAACAAAGATAACCCCGGGGGGTCTAGGAGGGTGATTCCATTCGACCATTCGCGCCAGCCAGAACAGGTATGATTCTGCATTGTCAAGTATCTTCTCGATTCACTGTGTAACACCTTGTTGATAGTCGACTGTGTTTCTTTCGTTCATTGTCTTTTCAGGCTCTCATTGATATGTACTCGATGCCCAATGGAGTGCAGGAGCAAGACGTCGAGGAAAGGGCGAGCGGGGGCGAGAGTGGCGAGTGGCACTCGGATGCGGAGGAAGACGAGGAGAGAAACGACTCTAGTGATGATGAAGAGGTCGACTCGCCTCCTGGCAGAGAGAGAAGATCCAAGCATGCTCAAGACCCGGCGAGCACCCCGGTCCTGGCAGCCGCACCGACTGGGCATTCTTCGAAGCGCCCTTGGACGTCTTCCCCAGCGCCGACTGAGAAGGTACCTAAACAGCCCAAGACTGTGCGGCCTCCTGCGCCCAAAGCATCGAAAGCCACCTCCTCTAAACCACCGAAGGTTTTGCCCGGAATCAAAGTGACCGTCCCCACCATCTCCGGGTAATCATCTGATCCGTTCTTTTGGTCGATTCGAGCAACAAAACATAACCATCTGAATGTTGACATTTGCAGTGCTGCTACATCTGGAACTTCTTCTTACCAATATCGAGACAAGGAGATGGAGGACGCGGTTACCTCCAACCCAGGTAAAAACTCTTATGATCTCGTTCTTTGATTACTTGGTCGATTGAATTCTGGCGATTCACTTGGGGTCGACTGATTTCCCCGCAGCTCCACCCAACGTCATCGATCTTCCAGATGAAGATGTGGCCCCTAGGCCCAGAAAGAACAAAAAGGTAGCAGCTAGCAAGACGTCTCAGCAGGGACCGACGACAACACCAACCGTCCGGAAGTCTGAAGACGCGGGCGGGGCCTCTGTAACTTTCGCTGCACCATTGTCGAGTGAGCGCCCTGCACCGTCGATTGTACCGGTGTTTCCTTCAGTCGTCCAACCTCACGCTTCGGAGCTCCAAGCTGCCGCACCTGGGTCGTCTACCCCCTTCTTCACCAACTAAGATGTTCCGGAAAACTAGTCGGACGCGGCTGCGGAAGCCATCCGTCAGGCTAACGTGATGATGGAGCGGATGAAGACGGTGCACGAGAATAGCCAGGCTGCTTACGACGCCAGTGCTGCTTTCCGGGCCAATGTACAGGTAAGTAAACTTCCGACTGACCTTGTTCTATTAGGATATGCTACTCGAAATATTTTCTTTCATACAATCTCTTATTGTTTGCGTCGAACCTGTACACCCACTGGGTGTTTTGTTATCTTTGGTATTTGCGCTCTTCCACTAGGTCTGGGTGAGTAGGATCTGAACCGGTGGGGGCATGCTAAGTGCACCCACTAGGTGTAGTCCCCGAGACCGCAGTCGACTGCGGGCAGTCGACTGGGGTCTGAGTTCTTTTTTCTTTCTTTTCTTCCACTCAACCCGGGCGGACCGGTTGAATGAGATCTGAACCAGTGGGGGCACATCAAGTGCACCCACTGGGTGTAGTCCCCGAGACCGCGGTCGACTGCTGGCAGTTGGCCGGGGTCTGAATAGTTCTTTTCTCTTCCAGTCGACTACGGGCAGTCGACTGGGGTCTAAGTGAACTTTTGAGTTTTATTCACTCGGACGTAAATAACCTTTGATCTTGTCGATTGACACATCTTTTACCTCCTGCAGAAATCTTGTTCTCTGATTTCTAAGTTTGTCAAGTTTGAGGAGAAGCAGAGGCAACTCAACCTCGACTTGGAGTTGGCCCGACAAAAGTTGAAGAAAGCCGAAGATGAAGCTGCTTGTATGGAAGGTAGCTGCCTATCGACTATTCACGTTGATCCTCTTTTAAGATATTTCTTTGATCTCTTGTTTGATCTGATTGCTTCTTTTGCAGAGAAAATGAGGTTGTCTCTGGAGAAGAAGGACTTGGACCTTGCAGCTGCACAGAAGGAAGCTCAAGACAAGACTGCCCTTGCAGACCAGAAGCTGGCTTCGGTCGGAACGTTGGAAGGGGAGGTGAACAAGTTGAAGTCCTGTCTCAATGAGTCTAACCGAGAAGTAAGTCGTCTGAAGAAGGATAAGATTGCTCTGAATGAGAAGCTGGAGTCTGCGGTCTGCAAGAGAAATGACACGGAAGCCTATCTGAGAACTCTTGCCAAGAAGCTCTATCTTATCCTGGAAGGTACTCCTTTTAATCCGACTGCTTTGCTGCTTGCAAGTTAATCCTGTCCAGTCAACTCACTAACTCTTTGACTGCAGAATTCTGCCAAAACTTTGACGAGGAAACCGGAAGGATCGAGACAGGTCTAGACCCTATCGTTTCTCCAGTTTGCGACGAGACTGCCATGAATGTGCTTCGACTGGAATCCCTTGTCACTAGCGTCACAAGTTATCTCGCACGCCTGAAGGTGGCGGTTTCACGGATCGACTCATCACTCTGGCTAGGGGAGACGCTTCAAAATGACCTGGAATCTCTAATGGCTCAGCTCAACGAGATTCCTGGTCGAGTGCAAGAATGTAAGAAGTCCTCTGCCCGATGTGGTGCTGACGTGGCGTTGTCCTCGGTCAGAGTCCACTGCAAGGAAGCTCGTGAAGACAAGCTAGCGACGATCAAGGTCGCCAACACCAAAAGGCACGACTTCCAGTCCTTTATGGAGACTTTCATCGCTGCTGCCACTCGGATCGTATATGGAATCGACTTGGACGAATTCGTCGAACCCGCCAGCCCTCCTCCTGCCGAGTGAACAAATTATGAGATTTAAACCTGTCTTAAATTTGCCTCGGAATGCCGAGTGGTTGCTGTAACCATTAAACTCCTTCAGGCTTGATGCTCGAATAATTTTGATTTGTTGCTTGGAACTTTAGGATTTATCTGAACTGCTTTTGAGTATACTTGCGATTGCCTTTGGGATCTGCTCCGTTGTATTTGTGGCCTAGCTCGGAGGAAAAGGTTGCAGTCGACATGCGCCTCGTCGTCCTTGCGAACAAGGATGGAGCGTATGTTGTATTTGTGGCGTAGCTCAGAGGAGAAGATTGCAGTCGACCTGCGCTTCGTCGTCCTTGCGGACAAGGATGGAGCGTACGTTGTATTTGTGGCGTAGCTCTTAGGGAAAGGATTTTACAAACTTAGGCGAGTACTGTACTGCAGCTAAGCTCCCGAGTGGGAGGATTGCTCACCACTTGGTAGGATTTTACAAACTTAGCTGCAGTCCAGTACTTCCCTGAGTGGGAGGATTGCTCACCACTCAGTAGGATTTTACAAACTTAGGCGAGTGCTGGACTGCAGCTAAGCCCCCGAGTGGGAGGGTTGCTCTCCACTCGGTAGAATTTTTCAAACTTAGGCGAGTGCTAGACTGCAGCTAAGCCCCCGAGTGGGAGGGTTGCTCTCCACTCGGTAGGATTTTTCAAACTTAGGCGAGTACTGGACTACAGCTAAGCCCCCGAGTGGGAGGATTGCTCTCCAATCGATAGGATTTTTAAAAACTTAGGTGAGTACTGGACTGCAGCTAAGCCTCCGAGTGGGAGGCTGGCTCACCACTCGGTAGGATTTTTCAAACTTAGGCGAGTACTGGACTGCAGCTAAGCCCCCGAGTGGGAGGGTTGCTCTCCACTCGGTAGGATTTTTCAAACTTAGGCGAGTGTTGGATTGCAGCTAAGCCCCTGAGTGGGAGGGTTGCTGTCCACTCGGTAGGATTTTTCATACTTAGGCGAGTACTGGGCTGCAGCTAAGCCCCCGAGTGGGAGGGTTGTTCTCCACTCGGTAGGATTTTTCAAACTTAGGCGAGTACTGGAGTGCAGCTAAGCCCCCGAGTGGGAGGGTTGCTCTCCACTTGGTAGGATTTTGAAAACTTAGGCGAAACGGGTTCGCAGCTAAGCCCCCGAGTGGGAGGGTTTCTCTCCACTCGGTAGGATTTTGAGAACTTTGAAAACTTAGGTGAAACGGGTTCGCAGCTAAGCCCCCGAGTGGGAGGCTGGCTCACCACTCGGTAGGTTGTTTGAAAACTTAGGAGAAACGGATTCACAGCTAAGTCACCCACTGGGGGTTTTCAGACGTAAACAAAAGCCTGGCAGTAGAGTGGGGGTAGGTATGGAGAGGCAAGGTCCTAGCTATGGAGAGGTTGTAAACACAAAGGATGTACGAGTTCAGGCCCTTCTCGGAGGAAGTAATAGCCCTACGTCTCGGAGCCCGGAGGCGGTCGAGTGGATTATGAATATATGAGTTACAAGATGCCCAACCCTTCTGCCTGTGGAGGGGGGTGGCTTATATAGAGTGCGCCAGGACCCCAGCCATCCCACGTAGGAGAGGGTTTAAGGTGAGTTAAGTCTGGGGCGTTACTGGTAACGCCCCACATAAAGTGTATTTACTATCATAAAGCCTACTTAATTACAGGCCGTTGCTGTGCAGAGTGCCTCTTGACCTCCTGGTGGTCGAGTGAATCTTCGTGGTCGAGTCCTTCAGTCAGTCGAGTGAGTCCTTCGTTGGTCGACTGGAAGGCGACCTCTTCTAAGGGCGTCCTTGGGTAAGGTACTTAGATCAGGTCCATGACCTTACCCTAGGTACATGTCCCCATCATTAGCCCCCGAATGGATTGAGGCTTCGAGTGAGGAAGGAGTTGATGTCGTTTCCGATTAACCTTTGCACACTGGTCGTGCGTTGTTCTGGGCCAAAGAATTTCTTTGTTGATAGTGAGCAACTTGTCTTCGGTCGACTCGATCCATTCTCTTCTTTTGTCGAGTGATCTTTCGGGCTTCGATGATCTCCGAGCGACGGATCGCGGGAAACCCCGTGTCTGACAGACCGATCTGCTGTTCGCGGATTCCGCGGGATGCGAAATTTGGGGACGCGCGCGAAGCGGAGCGGGCCGCGGTGTTCGGATGGGACGGGACATAGACGCCTCGATCTCCGCGCCGCTTTCTTCGCCACGTATCCCGTCTGCATAACTGTTCCTGATATGATTAGATTGACCGGGCCCACCTGTCATCCACTCGGAAGGGGCCTTATAAATGCGCCCGGCGAGGGTTTCTGTACTGTGCCTCAGCATTCTCTCTTTCTCTCTCTGATTCCTTCTTCCCCGCCCAACGTGCTCGCTCTCGCCTCCGCACCACTTCCCTTCGCGCATCTCGCCGGCAACCATGGCCAAGGAGAAGACGGCGGCGCTGGAACGTGCGAAGAAGGCGTTGGCGTCGGAGAAGGCAAAGGGGAGATCCACCAGCCGCGGCGGGTCCTCGTCCAGATCCCGCCTGCCGAAGGGCTGGGTCCAAGGAGACTGGATCCAGTCGACCATCACAGAGAATGACCTCCTCGACATGGCCAATGAGGGCTTGATCCCTCATGGAGCTGCGAGGCTTCCGGGGAAGGAGTGGCAGCCCCGGCCAGAAGAGGGTGAGTGTGTGCTCTTGGCCACCCATGTTGATCGTGGATTTTCCTTGCCGCCGAGTGTTTTCTTCCGTGGCTTCTTGAATTTCTTTGGAGCGCAGCTCCACCACTTTACCCCAAACTCCATTGCCTATCTTGTTGCATTCGTGTCCATGTGCGAGGGTTTCTTGGGCTGTCGACCGCACTGGGGTTTGTTCAAGCATATATTCACGTGTCGCTCTCAGACCGTGAAGAAGGCGAGTCCAGGCGACGAAAAGACCCGAGTCGTCCAAATGTGTGGGGGTCTGGGCATCCAGGTGAGGAATAAGAGCACCTTCCCGCCCATGACCTTTCCCGAGTCCGTAAGAGGCTGGCAGTCGACTTGGTTCTACTGCCAGGTCCAGTCGACGCCAGGGCAGTCGAGTGGACTTCCTCCGTTTACCATGGACCGAGTGAACAAGCCCTCCCCTCTGAAGTTGATTCCGGAGGAGAAAGCCGACGTGAAGATGTTGATGGAGCGCGTGGTGCAGTTGGTCCGGGAGGGAGTGACGGGCATGGACCTCCTGGAGGTCTTCCTCAGGCGTCGCATCCAGCCCCTTCAGTTCCGGAGTCACTGCATGTGGTTGTACTGTGGGACTGAAGACGAGACTCGAGTCCATCCAGAAGCAGTCGACGATGTCACTCTGGAAAGATGGATGGTAGCCCTTACCGGAAACAAGGATAACCCACGCGGAGCCAGAAGGATTCCTCCACTCGACCACAACAGCGATCCAAACAAGGTACATTTGCTCTGCTCTCTACTATGTTCTTGTCGCATTCATTTCCGTTTATCCTGCCGACTGGTCGACTGATCCTCGTCTTGATATCTGCTAGGCTCTCACCGAGCTGTACTCGATGCCCAATGGGGCACAAGCTCCGACTGAGGAGGGCGAGGCGAGTGGGGGCGAGAGCCAGGAAGAGGAGGAATGGGACTCGGACGTTGCAAAGGATGATGACGACGATGATGATGATGATGGTGATGAAGATGACATTGAGGACGAGGAAGAAGAGGAGGAGGAGGTCGTACCACCGCGCTCAGAAAGGCGGTCAAAGCTTGTCCATGACCCTTCGGCTGAACGTGGCAAGGGGGTTGCGACCGTTGTTCAGTCGACCAAGCGCCCTCGAACCACCTCTCCGGTGCCGACTGAAAAGGCGCCGAAGCAGCCCAGGGCGGCCTCGTCGAAGCCGGTCAAGATCCTGCCGAAGATGAAGGTGTCTATCCCCACTATATCAGGGTAATCGTGCTGCTTAAGTCTTCTTTTTTTTGTGTGAACTTTGTCTCTGGTCGACGCTGAATTTTAGTCGACTGATCCTTTGGAGTTGCAGTGCTGCTACTTCTGAAACCTCAGCCCGGGCTGACGACCACGAGATGGAGGACGCAGCAAATTCGAACCCAGGTGTTGTATTCTTAACGCCGTTCTTAGTCGACTGACTCGCGATCTCTGATCCTGATTCTTCTCCGCAGCTCCACCCAATACTGTTATCAATCTCCCTGATGATGATGAGGATGAAGAACCACTGAAGCGCAGGAGGAGTAGGAAAGCGTCCGCCAGTAAGGTGCCCCAGGATGTGATGGCGCCTGAGATTCTGATTGCGGAGGAAGAGAACACCACTCGACACACGGTGTCCTTCGCAGATCCATTGACGAGTGCTCCGCAGCCCTCTCTCTTCACGACGCACCACGTCCCGGAGGACCAAGCCGGCGCGGCGAAGGAGGCAATACGCTAGGCGGGAATCATGATGGAGCAGTTGAAGACCATCCGGGACGCGAGCCAGGCAGCTTATGACGCCAGTTCTGCCCTCCAGAGCAATGTTCAGGTCAGTCGACCACAGTTTGTTCTGTTGGATATGCTGCCAAAAACTTTTCCTTTCTGGAATTTATAGTAGTCACCCAGTGGGTGTGTCGATTAAACTCCGTGTTAGCGGGGGCACGCTGAGTGCACCCGCTGGGTGTAGTCCCCAAGGCTAAGGTCGACTGCTGGCAGTCGGCCTTAGGCTTTATGATGTCAATCTTTCTGTCAGTCGACTATGTCGACTGGATTTCACGAACCGGTGGGGGCACGCTGAGTGCACCCACTGGGTGTAGTCCCCGAGACTGTGGTCGACTGCTTGCAGTTGATCACAGTCTTAAAGAATACATCTCGTTTTTTTTTTGAGGTCGACTGGTCGACTTTGTTTTCAACAGAGTTAGTGGGGGCACGCTGAGTGCACCCACTGGGTGTAGTCCCCGAGACTACGGTCGAATGCTTGTATTCGGCTGTAGTCTTAGAAACGTGTGTTTTTTTCCTTTTCACTCGGAAGTGAATTATATTTGACATTTAGTCGATTGGCTCCTCGCAGAACTCTTGTGATCTTGTGGCTCGCTACTCTGAGCTGGAAAACAAGCACACTCAACTCGAGCTGAGCTTGAAGCTGGTTCAGGAGAAGTTGACGAAGGCAAAGGAAGAGACTGAAGGTATGTTTGGTGAGATCCTGACGACTGCCTTTCCCCTTGCTTGTTTCAAAATCTGATCTTGCTGTAACTTGCAGGTAAGGTAAGGGAGGCCCAGCAGAAGAAAGACCTCGAACTAGCTGAGAAGATCAAGCTTGCTGACGAGAAGTTAGCTTCAGTCACCAAGCTTGAACAAGACAATACCAATCTGAAAGCTGCTCTTGGGATCGCCAACAAGGAGGTTAGTCGACTGAAAACTGATAAAGCTGCCCTGACCGACCAAGTCAGTAAGTTGACTGGGAAGAAAAATGATCTGGAGGCCTTCCTGAGTGGTCTTGCCAAGAGGCTATTTCTTATGCTTGAAGGTAAACCTTTATGCTTGGCAAACATTTCCAATTGTGGTTTTTCCATTCGACCATCCTTTTGACTTAGTGATCACCCTTGCAGAATTTTGTCAAAACTTTGAAGAAGAAACTAGCCGGCTAGAGCCAAACCTCGACCCCGTCAATTCTCCGGTGAACGACGAAGTTGCCATGGAAGTTTTCCGACTGGAGTCCCGTGTTGCAGCTGTCGTGGACTATCTCGCAAGGCTGAAGGCCGCCACATCTCGCATCGATTCGACGCTCTGGCCTGAGGAGACACTTCAGAATGACCTTGAGTCGCTGATGGCCCGCTTGAACACGATCCCTGGTCGAGTGCAGGAATGGAAGAAGTCCTCGGCTCGGTGTGGTGCAGATGTTGCTCTGTGTCTGGCCCGAGTCCACTGTGAAGATGCGCGAGAAGAGAAGCTGGCGGCTCTTCGGGTGGCCAACACCAAGAAGCACGACTTCAGGTCCTTTATGGAAACTTTCCTTGCAGCTGCCACTCGGATCGCCGACGGAATCGACCTTGATGAATTCGTTGCACCTTCCAGCCCTCCACAGGAGGGGTAAAAAACTTCTTCTGGCTCGACGCTTTAAATTTGCCTCGGTATGCCGAGTGGAATTGTAACCGATAAACCTTAACAGGCTTAACGCCTGAGCACTTTCGGTTCCTTTAGATATCGATTCAAACTTGAATTTGGTGCTTGGATAAGATTGCCTTTGGCTCGAAATGTCTTTTGCAGGTTCAAAGCAAGGCGCCTTTACTGCAATCGACTTATTCTTTAGTCCACTTAGGCGAGCACTGGGCTGCGGCTAAGCCTCCGAGTGGAAGCCCGGCTTACCACTCGGAAGGATTTCTATAACTTAGGCGAGCACTGGGCTGCAGCTAAGCCCCCGAGTGAGAGGTTTGCTCTTCACTCGATAGGATTTTTGTAACTTAGGCGAGTGCTTGGACTGCAGCTAAGCCCCCGAGTGAGAGGGTTGCTCTTCACTCGGTAGGATTTTTGTAACTTAGGCGAGTGCTTGGACTGCAGCTAAGCCCCCGAGTGAGAGGGTTGCTCTTCACTCGGTAGGATTTTTATAACTTAGGCGAGTGCTTGGACTGCAGCTAAGCCTCCGAGTGGAAGTCTGGCTTACCACTCGGT
>NC_057809.1:301425064-301432541 GCF_018294505.1 Triticum aestivum
AGGATTTTGACAAACTTAGGCGAGTCCTTGGACTGCAGCTAAGCCCCCGAGTGGAAGTCTGGCTTACCACTCGGTAGGATTTTGATAACTTAGGCGAAACGGATTCGCAGCTAAGCCTCCGAGTGGAAGTCTGGCTTACCACTCGGTAGGATTTTGATAACTTAGGCGAAACGGATTCGCAGCTAAGCCTCGGAGTGGAAGTCTGGCTTACCACTCGGTAGGATTTTGATAACTTAGGCGAAACGGATTCGCAGCTAAGCCTCCGAGTGGGAGTCTGGCTCACCACTCGGTAGGATTTTTACAAACTTAGGCGAAACGGATTCGCAGCTAAGTCACCCACTGAGGGGGAATTTTATTGGACAAAAATAAAAAGTGATAGAAATTATGGAGGAACTATGACACTATTATTTTGAGGTCCATGAACTACAGAAGTACTTTATTGCAACTCAGCCGAGTGTTAAAACTTAAGTATAAAATGGGCGGAGTAGTTCCGCGTTCCAAGCTCGGGGCTCGTCGATATTATGCTCGACGTTGTAAAGACGGTACGCCCCGTTGTGGAGAACCTTGGTGACGATGAAGGGACCTTCCCAAGAAGGAGCAAGCTTGTGTGGTTTGTGCTGATCCACTCGGAGAACTAAATCTCCTTCCTGGAAGGCTCGACCTCTCACATTTCTGGCGTGGAAACGACGCAAATCTTGTTGGTAGATGGTCGACCGGATCAGAGCCATCTCCCTTTCTTCCTCTAAAAGGTCGACTGCGTCCTGCCGCGCTTGTTCAGCCTCTGCTTCGTTGTAGATTTCAACTCGAGGAGCATTGTGGAGAAGATCACTCGGCAAGACTGCTTCAGCGCCGTAGACCAAGAAGAATGGAGTTCTTCCGGTCGACCGATTAGGTGTGGTCCGCAGCCCCCAAAGCACTGAGGGAAGTTCGTCGACCCAAGCTCCGGCCGCGTGTTTGAGATCACGCATCAGTCGGGGCTTCAATCCCTTAAGGATCAGTCCATTAGCTCGCTCTGCTTGTCCATTCGACTGCGGATGGGCGACTGAAGCGTAGTCGACCCGAGTGCCTTGGGAGTTGCAGAAACCTCTGAATTCCTCTGAGTCAAAGTTCGACCCATTATCCGTAATGATACTGTGCGGGACTCCATATCTGAATATTAGTTCTCTGATGAAGCTAACAGCAGTACCGGTGTCAAGGCTCTTGATTGGTTTAGCCTCTATCCACTTGGTGAACTTGTCGACTGCCACCAGTACATGCGTGAAGCCGCTTCGTCCTGTTCTCAATGGACCGACCATGTCCAGTCCCCATACTGCGAAAGGCCAAACGAGTGGGATGGTCTTCAGAGCTGACGCAGGCTTGTGCGACATATTCGAGTAGAACTGACATCCCTCGCACTTATCCACTATCTCTTTTGCCATCTCATTCGCCTTTGGCCAGTAAAATCCGGCTCGGTATGCTTTGGCCACGATGGTCCGAGAGGACGCATGATGACCACAGGTCCCCGAGTGGATATCATTGAGGATGAGTCGACCTTCTTCTGGTGTTATGCACTTCTGACCAACTCCAGTCGCACTTTCTCTGTACAGTTGTCCTTTGATTACGGTAAAGGCCTTAGATCGACGGACGATCTGTCGAGCCTCTTCCTCATCCTCCGGGAGCTCTTTTCTCAGGATATACGCAACGTATGGAACTGTCCAGTCGGGAATGACCACCAAGACCTCCATGATCAAGTCGACCACCGCTGGGACTTCAACCTCAGTCGGATCCGTGGCACTCTTGGGCTGTGGAGTTTCTTCGGTGAAAGGATCTTCTTTGACCGACGGAGTGTGTATATGCTCCAAGAACACACCACTCGGAATGGCTTCTCTCTTGGAACCTATCTTTGCTAGATCATCAGCTGCTTGATTTTTCAGTCGGGGTATATGATGGAGCTCTAACCCCTCGAACTTCTTTTCCAGCTTCCTCACTACACTGCAGTATCCAGTCATGGCTGGGCTTCTCACGTCCCACTCTTTCATCACCTGGTTGACCACTAAATCCGAGTCGCCATAGACCATCAGGCGACGGACGCCGAGTGAAATGGCCATACGCAACCCATATAAAAGGGCCTCATATTCGGCCTCATTGTTGGAGGAATCAAAGTGAATCTGTAGCACATATCTGAGCTTATCTCCTCTGGGGGAAACCAGGACAACCCCAGCACCGGAACCATTCAACATCTTAGAGCCATCAAAGAACATGGTACAATGCTCCGAGTGAACTTCAGTCGGCTGCTGTTGTTCAATCCACTCGGCGAGGAAATCTGCTATTGCTTGGGACTTAATGGCTTTCTTTGCCTCAAACTTGATATCAAGGGGAAGAAGTTCAATCGCCCATTTGGCCACTCGACCAGTTGCATCTCTGTTGTGCAAAATCTCTGATAGTGGAGCGTCGCTGACGACTGTGATGGAATGATCAGAAAAATAATGAGCAACCTTCTTTGTGGTCATGTATATTCCATACACAAGCTTCTGATAATGAGGATATCTCTGCTTGGATGGAGTCAGGACTTCAGACAAATAATACATTGGGCGCTGAACTTTGAGAGCTTTTCCTTCTTCTTCCCGCTCGACCGTAAGCACAGTACTGACGAGTTGTCCTGTGGCTGCGATATAGAGCAACAGAGGCTCTTTGCTGATTGGAGCAGCAAGCACCGGCTGGGTGGAAAGCAGAGCTTTTAGCTCGGCAAACGCTGTATCAGCTTCTGGAGTCCACTCGAACTTGTCTGTTTTCTTCATCAGTCGGTAAAGAGGCAATGCCTTTTCACCGAGTCATGAAATGAATCGACTTAATGCGGCCAAGCATCCAGTAAGCTTCTGGACATCGTGCACTCGCACAGGGCGTTTCATTCGGAGAATAGTGCCAATCTTCTCTGGGTTAGCGTCAATTCCCCGTTCGGAAACGAGAAAACCGAGTAACTTGCCACCAGGAACTCCAAATGTGCACTTTGATGGATTGAGCTTGATATCATATCTTCTGAGGTTGGCAAATGTTTCGGCGAGATCAGCGAGCAGGTCGGAACCTTTTCGTGACTTGACAACAATATCATCCATATATGCTTCCACATTCCGACTGATTTGAGTGAGTAGACACTTCTGAATCATTCGCATAAATGTGGCTCCGGCATTTTTGAGGCCGAATGGCATGGTGATATAGCAGAAGCACCCGAATGGAGTGATGAAAGCTGTTTTTACCTCGTCGGGTCCGTACAGACGGATCTGGTGGTACCCGGAGTAGGCGTCTAAAAAAGACAACCTCTCGCATCCCGCGGTCGAGTCAACAATTTGATCTATGCGAGGGAGAGGAAAATGATCTTTCGGGCAGGCCCGGTTGATGTGCTTGAAATCAATGCACATTCGGAGCGACTTGTCCTTCTTAGGAACCATGACGACATTAGCGAGCCACTCGGAGTGGTATATCTCTCGGATAAATCCTGCCGCCAACAGTCGAGCCACTTCTTCACCAATGGCTTTTCTCTTCTGGACGGCGGACCGCCGAAGATGCTCTTTGACTGGTTTTGCAGATGAGTCGACTCTTAAGCGATGCTCAGCCAGTCCCCTGGGAACACCTGGCATGTCAGCGGGCTTCCATGCAAAAATGTCCCAGTTCTCACGGAGGAACTGGATGAGTGCTTCTTCCTATTTGGGGTCGAGTGTTGTGGAGATGCGGGTCGGAGCCGCATCGGGGTCGGTCGGGTGAATGTGAACAGGCTTCGTCTCACCGGACGACTGGAATGCAGATTCTGTGGCGGGTTTCTTTGATCGCAGCAAGTCACTCGGATCTGCGTTTTGCTTGTATTCCTCGAACTCGACCGCTGTCACCTGGGAATCGGCAATCTTGGAGCCCTTCTGGAAGCACTCTTCTGCCTTTTTCCTATCACCGGTGACAGTGATCACTCCTTTGGGGCCGGGCATCTTCAATTTGAGGTACACGTAACATGGTCGAGCCATGAACCGTGCGTAAGCTGGTCTCCCCAAAATGGCATGATATGCACTCTAAAAATCCACGACCTCAAACGTCAACTTTTCTTTGCGAAAGTGTTTCGAATTACCAAACACCACATCCAAAGCTATTTGGCCGAGTGACTCAGCTTTCTTCCCTGGTATAACTCCATGAAAGCTCATGTTACTAGTGCTCAGTCGGGACATCGGAATGCCCATTCCTTTCAGTGTGTCTGCATACAACAGATTCAGCCCACTTCCACCATCCATCAGCACCTTTGTCAGTCGAGTGCCTTCGACAACTGTATCGACCACCAAATCTTGCCTCCCAGGGGTGGCAATATGAGTCGGGTGATCAGATTGGTCGAATGTGATGGGTATTTGAGACCATTTCAGATAATTTGCTTTTGCTGGGGCAACCATGTTCACCTCTCAGTTAATGACTTTCAGTCGACTCCTGCTTTCCACATCTGCAAAGATCATCAGAGTGGAGTTGATATGCGGATATCCTTCCTCACTGTCCTCCTTGTCTTCAGCCTTGTCCGACTCCTTCTCCTTGTCCTTAGACTGTTTTCCCTGAAACTGCTGGATCAGGAGTCGACATTGGCGAGTGGTGTGCTTTGGGTAGATGATATTCCCCTCTTCATCTTTCTTCGTGTGGATGTGACATGGCATATCCATTACGTCGTTCCCTTCTTTATCCTTTACCTTCTTGGGGTTCTAGGATCCTTTTGGTTTCCCCTTAAACTTTCCCTGAGTCACGGCCAGAGCCTCTCCAGGAGCTGCCGGTTCAGCCTTCCGCTTCTGTTTCCGACTGGTGTTTCCTTTTTCCGACTGACTCGGCTTGTGCTTGCCGCTTCGGAGTCGGTCTTCTTCTTCGCCGTTGGCGTACTTGGTAGCAATCTCCATCATCCGACTCAGGGTCATGTCACTGGTTCGACCAAACTTCAAACTCAGTTCTCTGTTCTTGACGCCATCTTTGAAGGCGCAGACTGCCTGATGATCGGACACGTTCTCCACAGTGTGGTGCAAAGTGATCCACCTCTGAATATACTCTCTGAGAGTCTCATTAGCCTTCTGCACGCAGACTTGCAACTCTGTCAATCCAGCTAGTCGCTTGCAAGTTCCTTCAAACGTTCTGATGAACACTCGGGACAGATCTTCCCAAGTGTAAATGCTGCTAGGAGGTAATTGGGTCAACCATGCCCTGGCAGAACCTTCCAGCATGAGGGGCAAATGCTTCATGGCCACCTCGTCGTTCCCACCACCAATCTGAACTACCACTCGGTAGTCTTCAAGCCAAGTTTCAGGCTTAGACTCACCAGTGAACTTGCTGACTCCTGTCGCCAACCTGAAATTGGGAGGGATAACTGCGGCTCTGATAGCTCTGCTGAAACATTCAGGACCAGAAACATGCACTCGACTGCTTGTGGGTGCATCTCTGTCGAGTCCGCCTCGATGGGCTCTGTTTCGGTCGACCAAACCTTGTACGATAATGGATCGCGCGTCGAAGCCTGGTTCTCTGGGGTCGACTGGAATCCTTCGCCCTGTACTGTACTGACGCCTGTCATCTTGCTGTCGAGGAGCGTAAGACCCACCCCTCGGAGGGGAATAGGGCACTCGACGCCTGCCATCTCGGTCGAGTCAGTCGCCATATTGATCTCGCCGATTCTCGCGCCCTTCACGCCGCGGAGGCGATCTGGGGCTGTGAGCCGACTGAACCGTATTCACAGTGACGGATCGACTGTGAATTCTGTTGCGCGACTGAGACACAGCTGAATTCTGATCTCCTGCTGCCCGGAGCAGATCCCTAATCTGCAGCAGACCTCTGCCAGCTTCCGACTGCGAAGGCTGGATGGACTCTGCTATACGGGTCGCAGCTGCTAAATTCTGGATTGGGGTTCGATATACCTGAGTCGGCGGGAAGAGTTGACGTCGACTGGTGTCGGGAACTCGTTGCCGCGCGCGCTCGTGGAGTGCTCGCTGAAGGTTCTCCAGTCGAGCGCGCTCGGCCAAATTGGCCAGACGCGCCTCCTCCAAGGCACGAGCCTCAGGGGTTTCTCCTGCGATGGGGGTACGCAGGGCATCCACATTCCTGCGGCGAAGTTCCTCTCTTTGCAGAGAGTCGAGTGGCTCGGGCTGGTACTCTTCGTGGCGTCGTGCGGGGTCGCCTCCGTCACCTGCTCCATCATCACGGGCGAAGCTAGGGGGACTGCGGGGCCCGTCGACCATCAAGATTTCCGCCGCTGGATCACTGCTACCGCACTTGGATGCAGTCTCTACGGAGCCAGTCGACAGATCGAACAAGCCGTAAAGAGATTCGTCGGGCTCGATTGCTGCAACTTGGGTGGTGGCCGATTGGCGAGCCACCGCGTGCTTCACCCATCGCTGAAGCCTCGACCGGCCCGAGCGCTTGCGCTGGCGGGAGACCGGGAGGGTGGACGATGGAGGAGTCGTCTGATACGGGGTCGACGGGTGCCGCAGCAGAACGCCGCGGACACATGCGCGAAAATGCGTCGCACCGCGGACGGGAAGCGCATCAACATCGAGTGGAGCCTCCTGGAGCCAGGCGGAGTCGTCGGCGATGAAGGTGAAAGCGCCGAGACGGATCTCTCGACCCTCGACCAACACTCCAGCAGACACCATGATGAAAGTACTCGGAAGAATCGCAACTTCTCCACAAAAATCGCTAAAACACCGGCCCCACGGTGGGCGCCAACTGTCGTGGATCTAAGCCTGATAGTAGAGTGGGGGTAGGTATGGAGAGGCAAGGTCCTAGCTATGGAGAGGTTGTAAACACAAAGGATGTACGAGTTCAGGCCCTTCTCGGAGGAAGTAATAGCCCTACATCTCGGAGCCCGGAGGCGGTCGAGTGGATTATGAATATATGAGTTACAAGATGCCCAACCCTTCTGCCTGTGGAGGGGGGTGGCTTATATAGAGTGCGCCAGGACCCCAGCCATCCCACGTAGGAGAGGGTTTAAGGTGAGTTAAGTCTGGGGCGTTACTGGTAATGCCCCACATAAAGTGTCTTTACTATCATAAAGCCTACTTAATTACAGGCCGTTGCAGTGCAGAGTGCCTCTTGACCTCCTGGTGGTCGAGTGAATCTTCGTGGTCGAGTCCTTCAGTCAGTCGAGTGAGTCCTTCGTTGGTCGACCGGAAGGCGACCTCTTCTAAGGGCGTCCTTGGGTAAGGTACTTAGATCAGGTCCATGACCTTACCCTAGGTACATGTCCCCATCACTCTCCACTCGGTAGGATTTTTCAAACTTAGGCGAGTACTGGACTACAACTAAGCCCCCAAGTGGGAGGATTGCTCTCCAATCGATAGGATTTTTAAAAACTTAGGTGAGTACTGGACTGCAGCTAAGCCTCCGAGTGGGAGGCTGGCTCACCACTCGGTAGGATTTTTCAAACTTAGGCGAGTACTGGACTGCAGCTAAGCCCCCGAGTGGGAGGGTTGTTCTCTACTCGGTAGGATTTTTCAAACTTAGG
>NC_057809.1:301432973-301470886 GCF_018294505.1 Triticum aestivum
GGCGAGTACTGGACTGCAGCTAAGCCCCCGAGTGGGAGGGTTGCTCTCCACTCGGTAGGATTTTTCAAACTTAGGCGAGTGTTGGATTGCAGCTAAGCCCCTGAGTGGGAGGGTTGCTGTCCACTCGGTAGGATTTTTCATACTTAGGCGAGTACTGGGCTGCAGCTAAGCCCCCGAGTGGGAGGGTTGTTCTCCACTCGGTAGGATTTTTCAAACTTAGGCGAGTACTGGAGTGCAGCTAAGCCCCCGAGTGGGAGGGTTGCTCTCCACTTGGTAGGATTTTGAAAACTTAGGCGAAACGGGTTCGCAGCTAAGCCCCCGAGTGGGAGGGTTTCTCTCCACTCGGTAGGATTTTGAGAACTTTGAAAACTTAGGTGAAACGGGTTCGCAGCTAAGCCCCCGAGTGGGAGGCTGGCTCACCACTCGGTAGGTTGTTTGAAAACTTAGGAGAAACGGATTCACAGCTAAGTCACCCACTGGGGGTTTTCAGACGTAAACAAAAGCAACAACAATAATGCCAGAGGACTGTAAAGCTCTTGTCTTTGATAAACAAATTACAAAGGTATTTCTTATTACACTTTATTCGAACGAGTATTTAAGTATAAAAGGGGTAGAGCAGCTCCGCATTCCAAGCTCGTGGCTCGTCTTTCTGATGCTCGACACTGTAAAGATGGTATGCTCCATTGTGGAGAACTCTGGTGATGATGAAGGGGCCTTCCCAAGCAGGGGCGAGCTTGTGTGGCTTCTATTGATCCACTCGAAGAACCAAGTCTCCCTCTTGAAAGGCTCGACCCCTCACGTTTCTAGCGTGGAATCGACGCAAGTCTTGCTGATAAATGGTCGACCGGATCAAGGCCATTTCATTTTCCTCCTCTAGGAGATCGACTGAATCTTGTCGGGCCTGTTCTGCTTCTTCTTCAGAGAAGAGCTCGACTCGTGGTGCGTTGTGGAGCAGGTCACTTGGTAGAACAGCTTCGGCTCCATAGAGCAAAAAGAAAGGAGTTCGTCCAGTCGACCGATTAGGAATTGTCCTCAAACCCGAAAGAACTGATGGGAGTTCATCGACCCAAGCGCCTGCTGCGTGTTTGAGATCACGCATCAGTCGGGGTTTCAGTCCTTTGAGAATTAGGCTGCGGATGAGCGACTGAAGCATAGTCGACTCGTGTGCCTTGAGAAGCACAAAAAGCTCTAAACTCATCAGAATCGAAGTTCGACCAGTTGTCAGTGATGATGCTGTGTGGAACTCCATATCTGAATGTCAATTCTCTGACAAAACTGACAGCGGTGCTGGCTTCAAGATTCTTGATAGGTTTAGCTTCAATCCATTTGGTAAACTTGTCGAATGCTACGAGCACATGAGTGAAGCCGCTCCTACCAGTTCTCAGTGGTCCAACCATATCCAATCCCCAAACAGCAAAGGGCCAGACGAGGGGAATGGTCTTCAGGGCTGATGGTGGCTTGTGAGACATGTCAGAGTAAAACTGGCAGCCTTCACATCTGTCGACTATATCTTTCGCCATTTCATTTGCTCGTGGCCAATAAAGTCTGGCTCGGTATGCTTTAGCCACGATGGCCCGAGAGGACGCATGGTGACCACAGGTCCCCGAGTGGATGTTGTTGATGATCATTCGACCTTCTTCTGGCGTTACGCATTTCTGACTGGCTCCAGTCACGCTTTCCCTGAACAGTTTCCCTCTTATCACAGTAAAGGCCTTGGATCGACGGACGATCTGTCGAGCCTCTTCTTCGTCCTCTAGGAGTTCCTTCCTAAGGATGTATGCAATGTATGGCACTGTCCAGTCGGGAGTAATGACCAGAATCTCCACGATTAGATCGACCATGGCTGGGACCTCGACTTCAGTCGGATCTGTGGCACTCTTAGGCTGCGGGGGCTCTTCAGTGAAAGGATCTTCCTGAACTGTCGGTGTGTGAATATGTTCCAAAAACACATTGCTAGGAATGGCTTCTCGCCTAGAACCTATCTTTGCCAAATCATCGACCGCTTGATTTTTCAGACGGGGTATATGATGGAGCTCTAACCCCTCAAACTTCTTTTCCAACTTCCTCACCGCATTGCAGTAACCAATCATAGCTAGGTTCATAACGTCCCATTCTTTCACCACTTGATTGACCACCCAATCTGAGTCGTCGTAAACCATGAGGTGACGGACGCCGAGTGAAATTGCCATACGTAACCCATATGGGAGTGCTTCATATTCTGCTTCGTTATTGGTGGAATCAAAGTGAATCTGGAGGACGTATCTGAGCTTTTCTCCTCGGGGGGATACCAGTACCACCCCAGCACCAGAACCATTCAGCATCTTGGATCCATCAGAGAACATGGTCCAGTGCTCCGAGTGAACTTGAGTCGGCAGTTGTTGTTCGATCCACTCGGCGAGGAAATCTGCCACTGCTTGGGACTTGATAGCTTTCTTTGCCTCAAACTTGATATCTAAGGGAAGGAGTTCAATCGCCCATTTTGCCACTCGACTAGTTGCATCTCTGTTGTGCAGAATCTCCGACAATGGAGCGTCGCTGACGACTGTAATAGAGTGATCAAAGAAATAGTGTGCAACCTTCTTCATGGTCATGTAAATCCCATAAACAAGCTTCTGATAGTGTGGATATCTCTGCTTTGATGAAGTCAGAACTTCAGAGACATAATAAACCGGGCGCTGAACTTTATAGGTTTTCCCTCTTCTTCCCGCTCGATCGTAAGTATTGTACTGACGACTTGTCCAGTGGCTGCTATATAAAGCAGTAAAGGCTCTTTGCTGATTGGAGCAGCTAGCACCGGCTGGGTGGAAAGCAGGGCTTTTAGCTCTGCAAATGCTGCATCAGCTTCTGGAGTCCCCTCGAACTTATCTGACTTCTTCATCAGTCGGTAGAGAGGCAGTGCCTTCTCACCGAGTCGAGAAATGAATCGACTTAGGGCGGCCAAACAACCAGTGAGCTTCTGGACATCATGCACACGCACAGGGCGTTTCATCCGGAGTATGGCACCGACTTTCTCTGGGTTAGCGTCGATCCCTTGTTCAGAAATGAGAAAACCGAGTAACTTTCCGCCTGGAACTCCAAACGTGCACTTTGATGGATTAAGCTTGATATCATACCTTCTGAGGTTAGCAAAGGTTCCAGCAAGGTCAGCCAGTAGGTCGGAACCTTTACGTGACTTGACCACAATGTCATCCATGTATGCTTCCACATTCTGACTAATCTGAGTGAGCAGGCACTTCTGAATCATCCGCATGAATGTGGCTCCAGCGTTCTTCAAACCGAATGGCATAGTGACATAGCAGAAGCACCCAAATGGGGTGATGAAAGCTGTTTTTATCTCATCGGGTCCGTACAGACGGATCTGATGATACCTGGAATAGGCGTCCAAAAAGGACAAATGCTCACATCCCGTAGTCGAGTCGACTATTTGGTCGATGCGAGGGAGAGGAAAGTGATCCTTCGGGCAGGCCCGATTGATATGCTTGAAGTCAATGCACATGCGAAGTGAGTCATCCTTCTTAGGAACCATGACAACATTAGCTAACCACTCGGAGTGGTAAATCTCTCGAATAAACTCAGCTGCCAGGAACCGAGCCACTTCTTCACCGATTGCTTTTCTCTTCTATACGGCGGACCATTGGAGATGTTCTTTGACCGGTTTCACTTTTGGGTCGACTCGCAAACGATGCTCAGCTAGTCCCCTAGGAACACCTGGCATGTCAGAGGGTTTCCATGCAAAGATGTCCCAGTTCTCACGGAGGAACTGGGTGAGCGCTTCTTCCTATTTGGAATCGAGTGTTGTGGAAATGTGAGTCGGAGCAGCATTGGGATCAGTCGGGTGAATATGAATCGGTTTCATTTCACCGGACGACTGAAATGCTGAATCCATAGCAGGCTTCTTAGCTCGCAGAAAATCACTTGGATCTGCATTTTTTTGATACTCCTGCAATTTCACTACTGCCATCTATGCATCGGCGATCTTCGAGCCCTTCTGGAAGTACTCTTCTGCCTTCTTTCGACTGCCAGTGATAGTGATCACCCCTTTAGGACCAGGCATCTTCAATTTGAGGTACACGTAACATGGCCGAGCCATAAAACGTGCATAAGCTGGCCTGCCCAGAATGGCGTGATAAGCACTCTGGAAATCCACAACTTCAAATGTCAACTTTTCTTTGCGGTAATTCTTGGAATCACCAAAAACTACATCAAGGGCGATCTGACCGAGTGATGCGGCCTTCTTGCCGGGAAAAACTTCATGGAAACTCATATTGCTTTCACTGAGTCTGGACATCGGAATGCCCATTCCTTTCAACGTTTCTACATACAGTATATTCAGACCACTGCCACCATCCATCAGAACTTTAGTCAATCGAATGCCTTCGACTACTGGGTCGATCACCAGCACTTGCCTCCCAGGGGTGGCTATGTGCGCTGGGTGATCGGACTGGTCGAATGTAATGGCAGTCTGAGACCATTTCAAATAATTGGGTGTCACCGGGGCGACCATGTTCACTTCTCTGTTAATGACTTTCAGTCGACTCTTGCTCTCGACATCAACAAAAATCATCAGAGTGGAATTTACGTGGTGGTAACCATCATCGTCCTCCTCCTCATCCTAGACTTTGTCCACTTCCTTCTCCTTTTCCTTGGGTTGTTTCTCTCGGAATTGCTGGATTAGGAGTCGACACTGTCGAGTGGTATGCTTTGGGTAAATGAAATTACCCTCTTCATCTTTCTTGGTGTGAATGTGGCATGGTAAATCTAGCACATCATTTCCATCTTGATCTTTTACTTTCTTGGGGTTCCACGGTCCTTTGGGTTTCCCCTTGAACTTCCCTTGAGTCACGGCTAAGGCTTCACCAGGAGTAGCTGGCTCGGCTTTGCGCTTCTGCTTCTGACTGGAGTTTCCTCCTCCGGTTTCCCGGGCGACTGTTTTGTGCTTGCCACTCCTGAGCCGGTCTTCCTCTTCACCATTGGCGTACTTGGTGGCAATCTCCATCATCCGAGTCAGAGTCATATTTCCCGTCCGACCGAACTTCATATTCATCTCCCGATACTTAACGCCTTCTTTGAAGGCACAAATTGCTTGGTGATCTGACACATTCTCCACCGCGTGGTGCAACATGATCCATCTCTGGATATAATCCCTCAAAGTTTCATTCGGTTTCTGAATGCAACACTGTAATTCTGTCAACCCTGCTGGCCGCTTGCAAGTACCTTCAAACATCCTGACAAATACTCGAGCAAGATCTTCCCAAGTATAAATACTACTAGGTGCTAACTGATTCAGCCATGCTCTGGCCGAGCCCTCCAACATCAGAGGAAGGTGTTTCATGGCCACTTCATCATTGCCACCGCCAATCTGAACAGCCACTCAGTAGTCTTCAAGCCAAGTGTCAGGCTTGGACTCACCAGTCAACTTACTGACTCCAGTCGCCAACCTGAAGTTGGGGGGAATCACTGCAGCCCTGATGGCTCTACTGAATCACCTTGGACCTGAGACATGCACTCTGCTATTGGTTGGTAGATCTCTATCATGACCTTCTTGGTGGGCCCTGTTTCTGTCGACCAAGCCCTGAACGAGAATAGATCTCGCATCAAAACCTAGCTCCCTGGGGTCGACTGGAATCCTTCGCCCGACACTGTGAGGGAGCCTGTCATCATGTTGCCGAGGCATGTATGATCCACTCCTTGGGGATGGTGTGGGCACTCGACGACGATCATCATGATCGAGTCGATGATCATACTGCTCACGGTTCCTGTACTGATCTCGTCGATCTCCACGTACCTCACGCCTTGGGGGCGATCTTGGGCTGTGAGCCGACTGGACTGTGTCTGCAACCACGGATCTGCTGTGAATCCTATTCCGCGACTGAGATACTACTGTTTTCTGCTCACCCGCGGCTCGGAGCAAGGCCCGGATCTACACCAAACCCCGACCGACTTCTGACTGGGAAGGTTGAATTGACTCCGCTATTCGGGCCGCAGCTGCGAGATTCTAGATTGGAGTTCGGTATACCTGAGTCGGAGGTGGAAAAAGTTGACGTCGACTGGATTTGGGAGCACGCTGCCGAGCACGCTCGTTGAGTGCGTGCTGGAGGTTCTCCAGTCGAGTGCGCTCAGCCAAGTTGGCCAGGCGCGCCTCCTCCAAGGCCTGAGCCTCTGGGGTTTCTCCAATGATAGGAGTGTGAAGTGCATCCATGTTCCAGCGGCGAAGTTCTTCCCTCCGCTGCGAAGAGAGGGGTTCGGGGCGGTACTCTTCGTGAACACACGACAGATCGCCACCCCCATCTCCTCCGTCTTCACGGGTGAAGCCAGGAGGACTGCATGGTCCATTAACCATCAAAACTTCCGCCGTAGGGTTGCTGTTGTTGCACTCGGACGCAGTCTCTACGGAGCCAGTCGGCAGATCAAACAGGCCATAGAGAGTTTCGTCAGGCTCGATTGCCGCGACTTGGGGGGTGGCCGACTGGCGAGCCACCGCATGCTTCACCCACCGCTGAAGCCTCGATTGACCGGAACATTTGTTCCGGCGGGCTGCAGGGAGGGAGGAAGCTACAGGAGCTGACCGATATTAGGTCGACGACTGCCACAAGAGGACGCCGTGGACGCACGCGTGAAAGTGCGTTGTCCCGCGGACGGCGAGTGCGTCGACGTTGAGTGGAGCCTCCTGAAGCCAAGCGGAGTCGTCGGCGACAAACACGAGCGCGCCGAGACGGATCTCGCGGCCCTCAGCCAAACCTCCGCCTGCAACCATGATGAAGGGGATCGACAAAATTGCAACTTCTCCAAAAAAGTCGCTAAGACACCTGCCCCACGGTGGGCGCCAACTATCGTGGTTCTAAGTCTGACAGTAGAATGGGGGTAGGAATGTAGAGGCAAGGTCCTAGCTATGGAGGAGTTGTACACGTGAGTTTTACGAGTTCAGGCCCTTCTCGGAGGAAGTAACAGCCCTAAGTCTCGGAGCCCGGAGGCGGTTGACTGGATTATATGCGTGTGTGTTACAGGGGGTGTGAACCCTTGTCCCTGAGGAGGGGGTGGCTTATATAGAGTTCGCCAGACCCCTCCCGCCCTTAGTTACAAAGGGTTTAAGGTACATAAAGATGGAGGCGTTACTGGTAACGCCTGTAATAAAGATACATAATGACCATTAAATCTATGACTTAATTCTCAACCGTTGTAGAGTGGAGAGGCTCTAGATCTTCTAGTAGTCGAATAATTATCTATACGGTCGAGTGTCTTCAGGATTGTCGAGTGGAACATAACTTCATGGTCGAGTGGATGATGATTTTTCTTCGAATGCTCCTCGTGCCTTTAGGGATGTCCTTGGGGAGGGTATCTTGAACAGATCCATGACCCTACCCTAGGTACATAGCTTCATTAGTTTCTTCATCCATAACATAACCTTTAGGCACAATAGACAATTCATATCTAGGGGAGAATCTTCATCATCACTTTCATCAATATTATCAGTTTCAATAATTTCATTCTCTCTAACCCTAGCAAGTTGTTCATCAAGAAATTCACCTAATGGCACAGTATTATCAAGCATAGAAGTAGTTTCATCATAAGAATCATGCAAAGCAGAAGTGGCATCATCAAAACATGCGACATATCAGAATCAATAGTAGGAGTAGGTGTCGCAAATTTACTCATAATAGAGAGTGAATCAAGTGCAGAGCTAGATGGCAGTTCCTTACCTGCCCTCGTAGTTGAGGGGAAAATCTTGGTTCTTTCATCTTTCAGTTTCCTCATAGTGCTCAACCGATATAAAATCCCAAGTGACTCGAAGAATAGAGCTATGCTCCTCGGCAACGGCGCCAGAAAATAGTCTTGATAACCCACAAGTATAGGGGATCGCAAAAGTTTTCGAGGGTAGAGTATTCAACCCAAATTTATTGATTCGACACAAGGGGTGCCAAAGAATATTCTCAAGTATTAACAGTTGAGTTGTCAATTCAATCGCACCTGAAAGACTTAATATTTGCAGCAAAGTATTTAGTAGCAAAGTAATATGGAAGTAACGGTAGCAGTGGTAAAAGTAATAGTATTGGTTTTGTAGTGATTGTAACAGTAGCAACGGTAAAGTAACTAAGCAAAGATCAATATGTGAAAAGCTCGTAGGCAATGGATGAGTGATGGATAATTATGTTGGATGCGATTCCTCATGCAACGGTTATAACATAGGGTGACACAGAACTAGCTCCAGTTCATCAATGTAATGTAGGCATGTATTCCAAATATAGTCATACGTGCTTATGGAAAAGAACTTGCATGACATCTTTTGTCCTACCCTCCCGTGGTAGCGGGGTCCTATTGGAAACTAAGGGATATTAAGGCCTCCTTTTAATAGAGTACCGGAACAAAGCATTAACTCTTAGTGAATACATGAACTCCTCAAACTATAGTCATCACCGGGAGTGGTCCCGATTATTGTCACTTCGGGGTTACCGAATCATAACACATAGTAGGTGACTATTGACTTGCAAAATAGGAACAAGAACTCACATATATTCATGAAAACATAATAGGTTTAGATCTGAAATCATGGCACTCGGGCCCTAGTGACAAGCATTAAGCATAGCAAAGTCATAACAACATCAATCTCCGAACATAATGGATACTAGGGATCAAACCCTAACAAAACTAACTCGATTAGATGATAAATCTCATCCAACCCATTACCGTCCAGCAAGCCTACGATGGAATTACTCACGCATGGTGGTGAGCATCATGAAATTGGTAATGGAGGAAGGTTGATGATGACGATGGCGATGGATTCCCCTCTCCAGAGCCCCGAACGGACTCCAGATCAGCCCTCCCGAGAGAGATTAGGGCTTGGCGGCGGCTCCGTATCGTAAAACGCGACAAATCCTTCTCCTTGATTTTTTCTCCCCGAGCGTGAATATATAGAGTTGGAGTTGAGGTTGGTGGAGCCTCAGGGGGCCCATGAGACAGGGGGGCGCGTGGACAGGGTGTGGGCCCCTTGGTGTTGATTCTTTCGCCAGTATTTTTTATAAATTCCTAAAATATTCTCCGTGAAGTTTCAGGTCATTCTGAGAACTTTTATTTCTGCACAAAAATAACACCATGGCAATTCTGCTGAAAATAGCGCCAGTCCGGGTTAGTTCCATTCAAATCATGCAAGTTAGAGTCCAAAACAAGGTCAGAGGTGTGGTCAAAGGTGTTTGAAAAGTAGATACGATGGATACGTATCAATGATTCTATTGACATGATCCGTAATCTTAGAACTGTCAACCTAATCACTAGACGATTGCCTAGAAACTTGTTTGCTAGCTTGCCTGCTCTTGATTGTGCCTACACCATATGGAGATTTCTTGAGGAACGATTTCCAAACTATTCCTTGCAAAACTTGGATGAAATTCTTCATAAGTCTATTGCTTTGAGTAAGGTGAGTTCCAATGATCCCAAATTTGGTAATTGTCTATTTGAGCTTACTAATCTCACACGTGCCAAAGGAGATGTTGGAATCATTAGCAATATCATCTCCAAAGCCATTAGAATTCATAAAGATAACTACTGTGATGACCATTTATCTAATGAATTACCCTCTCTAGGAATTGATCCATCACAAGACGATGTTGAACATGGATACTATGATGAGGATGATGATAGTGACTTTGATCTCGATGAGTCTATGAGACACTTTGGTCTTATGGCAAATCTTCGCGGCTACATGGTTGGAGGAAAGGAATGGGTTCTTGATAGTGGGTGTACCGATCACATGACCGGAGACAAGGATATGTTTCGTGAGCTTGCTGAAAACGACGGACCTCGAAAGTATGTCACTTTTGGTGACAACTCTAAGGGTAAGGTGGTTGGCCTTGGTAAGGTGGCCATCTCACATGATAGCTCCATACAAAATGTTATGCTCGTTGAATATCTTGGATACAATTTACTTTCCATATCTAGACTTGCTGACTTTGGTTTCAATGTTCTATTTACCGAAGTAGATTGCCAAGTGTTTCATAGAGATAACCACAATATGGTCTTTACCGGTATACGTAGAGGTGATCTATACATTGTTGATTTCACTAAAAAGGCTCAACCTAGAACTTGCTTAATTGCTAAGTCTTCTAAAGGTTGGTTGTGGCATAGAAGTTTAGGTCATGTGGGCATGCGAAATCTTGATAAGCTTATTAAAGGTGATCATATCCTTGGAGTGAAATATGTTATATTTGACAAGGATAGATTGTGCAGTGCTTGTCAAGCAGGAAAACAAGTTGGAGGAAGTCATCCCACGAAGAACATCATGACCACGAGAAGACCTCTTGAGCTACTTCATATGGATCTCTTCGGTCCCAATGCCTACAAAAGTCTCGGTGGTAACTCATTTGGTCTAGTCATAGTCTATGATTTTTAAAGATTTACGTGGGTGTTCTTTCTTGATGATAAATCGCAGGTCCAAAAGATCTTCAAGAACTTCGCTAGGAAGGCACAAAATCAATTCGAAGTGAAGATCAAGAAAGTTCGAAGCAACAATGGAACGGAGTTCAAGAACGCAAATGTGGATACCTTTCTTGACGAAGAAGGGATTTCACATGAGTTCTCGGCTACATATACGCCTCAACAAAATGGAGTTGTTGAGAGGAAGAACCGGACTCTTATCGAGATGGTGAGAACGATGCTTGATGAGTACAAGACTCCAAAACACTTTTGGGCGGAAGCGGTTGAGACAACTTGGCATGCAACAAATCGCTTGTATCTTCACAAGCTACTCGGCAAGACGGCATACAAACATCTCACCGGTAACAAACCCCAAGTTCGATACTTTTGAGTATTTGGCTCAAAGTGTTACATTCTTGATAAGCATCGTCCTTCTAAATTTTCTCCTAAATCTCATGAGTGTTTCCTACTTGGTTATGGCTCAAACTCTCACACTTATCGTGTCTACAACAATTTGACCCGAAAGGTTGAAGAGACAGTAGATGTGAAGTTTGATGAATCTAACGTCTCACAAGTAGAGCCATTGCCAATTGATGTAGGATACAGAGACCCTTCGGAAGCAATCCAATACTTGCTTATTGGCAAGATTCGTCCAATGGAAGTGAAGGAGAGTACCTCGTCCGTCTAAGTGGAAGCTTCTACCTCACGACAAGGTGAACCAATAGATGACATGGAAGCATCCACAAGTGGAACACGCCAAGATGAAGAAAACGGGGAAGTACACCAAGATGAACCTCATCAACCTCCTTCTCCACCTCGACAAGAGAATGACAACATCAACAACGAAGAAGGCCAAGAAGAAGAACGAGATGATGAAGAAGATGCTCCACCCCGACCCAAACAAAAGCTCCCACGAGTTCGAGCAAGAGTTTCGCGAGACCATCCCATTGAACAAATCTTCAATGATATTCAAACTGGGAGAATCACTCGCTCTAAAACTCGTTTGGCTAATTTTTGTGAACATTATTCATTCATCTCTAGCATTGAACCTATGAAGGTTGAAGAAGCATTGGAAGATCCGGATTGGATAAATGCCATGCATGAAGAGCTACACAATTTTGAGAGAAACCAAGTGTGAACATTAGTCGAGAAGCCCGACAACAACCACAACATCATCGGTACCAAATGGGTGTTTCGCAACAAGCAAGACGAAGATGGACAAGTAGTTCGCAACGAAGCATGTCTTGTCGCCCAAGGCTACACTCAAGTCAAAGGTATGGACTATGGTAAGACATATGCCCCTGTTGCTAGACTTGAGTCCATCTGCATCTTACTTGCCTATGCTAATCACCATGATATCACCTTGAACCAAATGGACATTAAAAGTGCTTTTATAAATGGTGAAATTGAGGAGGAAGTTTATGTTAAACAACCTCCCGGGTTTGTTAATCCTAAGAAACCCGATCATGTTTACAAACTTCATAAAGCTCTTTATGGTCTTAAACAAGCTCCTAGAGCGTGGTACAAATGCTTGACCAAGTTCCTTATTGAAAAAGGCTTTGAGATTGGAAAGATTGATTCTACTCTTTTTACTAAAAGGGTTAACAGTGAATTATTTGTGTGCTGAATTTGTGTTGATGATATCATATTTGGTTCAACTAACCCTCATTTTAGTGAAAAGTTTGGAAAGCTAATGTCGGAGAAGTTTGAGATGTCTATGATGAGTGAACTCAAATTCTTCCTTGGTTATCAAATCAAGCAAACTAAGGAAGGCACATTTGTTTCCCAAACAAAGTATACCAAGGACTTATTCAAGAAGTTCAACATGCAAGAAAGCAAAGGTATGAAAACTCCCATGCCTACTAGCGAACATCTTCACTTAACCAAGGATGGCAAACCAGTTGACCAAAAGGTTTATCGCTATATGATTGGTTCATTGTTATATCTATGTGCCTCCCATCCCAATATTATGCTAAGTGTGTGCATGTGTGCACGATATCAAGCGGCCACCAAAGAATGTCATCTTAAGGCTGTGAAAAGGATAGTGAGATACCTAATCCATACACCAAATTTTGGCATTTGGTATCCTAAGAGGTCTTCTTTTGATCTTGTTGGCTATTCTGACTCGGACTATGCCGGTGACAAGGTTGATAGGAAGTCCACTTCGGGTACTTGTCAATTTCTTGGTAGATCTCTTGTATCTTGGTCCTCCAAGAAACAAAACTCGGTATCCTTATCCACCGCCGAAGCAGAATACATTGCCGCCGATTCATGTTGTGCTCAGTTACTTTGGATGACCCAAACTCTTAAAGATTATGGGATCTATGTGAAACATGTTCCATTGCTTTGTGATAATGAAAGTGCTATTAAGATTGCTCATAATCCCGTGCAACATTCTCGAACCAAGCATATTGAAGTTCGTCATCACTTGATTTGAGATCATGTTGCCAAAGGGGACATTGATCTTAAGCATGTTCGTACTGATAAGCAATTGGCGGATATATTCACCAAGCCGCTTGATGATAAAGTATTTTGCCGTTTGAGAGGTGAATTGAACATCATTGATGCCTCAAACTTGGAGTAGAAACTCCATTTGGATACATGCAAGGCATGAGCCTTTGACTAATCCTTGATATTTCTCTTATGATGATGATCATATATCTTGGATATATTTGCACCCTTGCATGCTATCTAACCCTTGTAGGTACTTGGATGAACCAAAATCTATGAGATTGCAAATCACTCACATCTTGAGCAATCTCTACATCATCAAGTCTCTACAATATGGTGGTTGAAGACAAGCAAGCATGAAACCTTTCAACATATCCTTTGACCATTTCTATATATCAAATTTCATTTGGTACCAAATTCATGATTGTCAATTTGGATACACAAGTGCTCTTCCTTGCAAGACTAACCCATGTAGGTAGATGAACTCAAGCTACAAGTGGTGCTCCCAATCCTTGATGAGCTACATCAACCTTGAGCATCCCACACAAGTTCAACTACATGATCAAGTTCAACACCACCACCCAAGGTATGCTATTCCATCTTAGAGAAGCTTTACCCCAAGTCATGGGTCAAAGCAACTCATCAAGATGCAAATACATCAAATGCTTAAACTAAAAATGGTAACCCCATTTTGAGCTTAGACGATGAGTATGACCTACGATCAAGTGTTCTAACTTGACTCCTTAGTCAATATACTCTAACATAGGTGACTTTGTCACCGACCAGTTCTAGATGAAGTTCTCTAGTGTTTCTCTGTATTTTTTTTGCATTCGTCTCTTGCATGTTTGTTTCCCTTTTCTTTTCTTTGTTTTGTTCTGCATTCCTTGCATCAAATTAATTGCAAATCCTTCCGATAATTCCTTGCAAACCTTTGTGGGATCTTATTTGCCTACTGAGCTGAGGTGACAAAATGTTGTCCCTATGTTGAACTCGGTGCCACCGAAGAATACAACTCGGTGCTATCGATTTTAGTGCTGGGAAGACAATTTTCCACTTGCGTCCTGCATTTTTTCTCCAGCTCCACTCAATGATTCTTGTCCTCTACTAGCATCACACTCTAAATTCTTCTTTGCTCTGTGAATCAAGGACCAATCCTAATTTGACTCACAATCCATAAGATCCCTTCTTGGAAATTGATGTCAAAGGGGGAGAGAGAGATCACATCAAAGCTTACTCACCTAAAAAGGGGGAGAGTACTTCAAAGGGGGAGAATGCTTAATTGCATCTAACGGAGAGAGAGACCCCATATGCTTGGTATTCAAGAGGAGAGAAGTCACATGTCTTTAAGAGGGGAAAGACATGTTAGTTTGTCTTATGTTTCAGTTTTGCTCTATTTTTCTATTCCCTATATTCTCCCATTATCAAATATAAGATTCAGGGGGAGAAAGACATCTAAGGGAAGGAAATCTTGAACTTGTTGCATATATTTATCCTTGGAGACATGTCTACATCCAATAGGAGTACCTAGTACTCATTCTCTACATGTTATCCCAGTCTTGGTACCCTTGTGGCGACGTGAACAACCACTGCCGGCATCTTGGTTGTCGGAGTTGCAACATGCTCTGCAAAAGTCGTGCTGACGAAACTGTGTGTACTACCGGAGTCGACGAGTAACAACATTGTCTCTCTGCCCACAGTAGCGCGAAGTCTGATGGTTTCTGCCACTTCTGTGCCCTCTGCAGCATGCGCTGACAGGAGGCAACACGCGGCGTCATCCACCACTGGTACATCTAACAATTCCAGGGCGTGCACAACATCATCTGACAGGACCTCTCCATATTCTCCGACCTCAATGGTAAGTAAATGAGCTGATCGCTTGCACTAATGCTCCCTGGAGTACTTCTTGCCACAGCGGAAACACAGGCCATGTTGGCGCCTGAAATCCCGTAACTGCCGCTCTCTGCCGAAATCATCTGCCGCTTGTTTGGCTGCGGCGATCGGTTTGGGTGGGTTCCCCGCTGGCACAATGGTTGCTGCTGCCGGGGGGCGTCCCTGAGTTGGTGCAGAGTGGGGCAATGGAGGCGGTCGACCTGCTGGCAATGGTCGTGATTTGGGGTGCAAATTTGTGAGCTCCTCTTCCTGGATTCTTGCAAAAACTGTGGCGCGGGTGATGCTGTTGGGTGCTTGAAGGCGTACGGCAGTGCGCAGCTCATCCTTAAGGCCCATCAGAAACTGTGTAATAAATAATTTGGGACTCAGGGTTGCATCCAGGGCCAACAAATTGTACATGAGAACCTCGAATTGCTGTCTGTACTCAATCATGCTGCCAGTCTGCCGCAATTGCAAAAGGCTATGCATCAGGGACTCAAATTCATCCGGTCCAAACTCCTCCTCAATCGCGTGCGTGAACATATCCCAGCGGAGAATTGGATTCTGTTGCCGAAATGCGGGTAACCAGAGTGCAGCGTGCCCCTCCACATAGAGCGCTCCGGTGGTCACCCAACTGTGCTCCGGCACGCGGTAGAGCTCAAAATACGCCAGGCATCGATCCAGCCACACGCGCGGGTACTCCCCATCGAAGCGAGGGAAATTGTGTTTCGGTGGCTTGGTGAAGTAATCCTCGCGTGGTTCTTGGTGATGACCGCGCTCTAGTGGTGACGACTGCTCTGGTACTGGAAGAAGCGGTGGCCGTCGTTGATCAGACGGGCGCCCGGTTGGTCGCCAGCCAGCGCCTACGGATGTGGCAGCGCGCTTGGAGGTGGAGCGGCGCGCGGCTCCAGTGGCGGCGGTGGTGGTGGCACAGTCGTGGTCGGGTTGTTGACGCCGGATCTGGCGGAGAGGGCCGACAAGGGCGAAGAGGAGGCCCCCTTCTGAACATCGTCGACCTCGGCTTGGGTGAGGCAGATCTGCTTGAATGCGGCATGCACCTCTGCGCGTGAATGTGCAACTATCCCTGGGTGGTTTTGGTAATTCCTAAAAACATATAACTCATTGAACTAATGCTATTTTAAGATAAATATTTCAAGAAAGCTCAAGATTGGCATGGCATGGATTGGAAAGTGGACCCCTCAAAATGCTAAGGACAAAAGATTGGCTCAAGCTCAAAGCACAAGACTCTACATTTTACGTTTAGTGATCCATGATCACATTGAGTCCATAAGAAAAGCCAATACTATTAAAAGGGGGTGAGGTGTTGCTTAATGAGTTACTTGCTCAAAATTCTTAGTGATATGCTCCAAAAACCCTCAACTACTTTCTCATATCCACATATGTCCCAAACCAAAAGTCAAACTCGGCCCCACTGAAATCTTCTATCCGGCGCCACCAAGTTCACTTGACATAGCCACTGCCACAAACCCTAGTCACTTCGGACTCACCGATTGGGATCTCGGACTCACCGAGATGGGATTGCAACCTCTCTGTTTCCCTTCATAACATTTCGGTCCAACTGAGATGAGCGATCGTTCCCACTGAGATTGCAATGCAAACTCTCTGTTTCCCCTTCGTAACGTTTCGGTCTAACCGAGATGAGCGAATCGGTCCCACCGAGTTTGCCTGACCAACTCTCTGTTTGTCTATTAACAAAATCGGTCCCACCGAGTTTGTGTATCGGTCTCATCGAGATTACGTTATTCCCTAACCCTAATGAAATTGGTCCCACCGAGTTGACATGTCGGTCCCACCGAAAATCCTAATGTTCACATTCTGAACTAAATTGGTTTGACCGAGTTTTATAATTCGGTCTCACCGAGTTTGGAGATTTGTGTGTAACAGTTAGATTTTGTGTGGAGGCTATATATACCC
The DNA here is from genome assembly GCF_018294505.1 of Triticum aestivum. Classification (NCBI taxonomy): domain Eukaryota; kingdom Viridiplantae; phylum Streptophyta; class Magnoliopsida; order Poales; family Poaceae; genus Triticum; species Triticum aestivum. The sequence goes on from NC_057809.1 coordinate 301,449,633, forward strand.
CTCCACCCACTCTTCATTCATGGAGAGAGCCATCAGAACATCCCTACACTTCCAACATACATTTTCTGAGAGAGAACCACCTACACTTGTGTTGAGGTCAAGATATTCCATTCCAACCACATAAATCTTGATCTCTAGCCTTCCCCAAGTTGCTTTCCACTCAAATCATCTTTCTACGAAATCCAATCCTATGAGAGAGAGTTGAGTGTTAGGGAGACTATCATTTGAAGCACAAGAGCAAGGAGTTCATCATCAACACACCATTTATTACCTTTTGGAGAGTGGTGTCTCCTAGCTTGGTTAGGTGTCACTTGGGAGCCTCCGTCAATATTGTGGAGTTGAACCAAGGAGTTTGTATGGGCAAGGAGATCGCCTACTTCGTGAAGATCTACCCTAGTGAGGGAAGTCCTTCGTGGGTGATGGTCATGGTGGGATAGACAAGGTTGCATCTTCGTTGACCCTTCGTGGGTGGAGCCCTCCGTGGACTCGCGCAACCGTTACCCTTCATGGGTTGAAGTCTCCATCAACATGGATGTACGATAGCACCACCTATCGAAACCACGCCAAAAATCTCCGTGTCTCCAATTGCGTTTGCACACTCCAATCACATCCCTTTACTTTCTTGCAAATTTCATGCTTTACTTTCCGCTGCTTATATACTCTTGCCATGCTTGCTTGAATGTATTGTGAATGTTTAAACTTGCGCTAAAACTCCACCTTAACTTGAAGAAATTAAAACTACTACTTTTCTTTATTAAGAGTCTATTCACCCCCCCTCTAGACACCTCTTCTCGATCCTTTCAGGCAGCCATCCATGCTGCTGAGGGGCACTGGTACCCGTGCAGGGACAGGCGCTGGCAACGGCGCGATGGAGACATTCATGTGCACGGGCACCGGCAGGGGCGTGCGCGTTAGTGCACGCGCAGGCGCATGCCCTGGCAGCTGCACGGTCGCGTGAAAGTCGGTGGAGACCTCGTGGAACCCAGTGGCATCAAGCTCGGCGACAATGTGCGGCTACCGGCCCATCCATGCCGTGGGGATGGGCGTTGGCGCAGTCGGGGCGATGGGAGGTGGAACGGGAGTGGCGTCAGGCGTCGCGTGTTCCTTCAAGGCTGGTTCAGGCTCGTCCCAAAGCGCCTTATCTTCTTGACTCCGGCTGGGTGTCTTCCTCAGGAAACTGGAAGAGTAAGGGCTGACCATCGTGATGCGGCATGGCCTAGGGTTAGGTCAGGTTGGTTGGAGGTAGACAACAGGAGAATCGGAGAGGAAGAGAGAAGAGTTTAGCGTTACCAGGTAGTGCGGGGGTGATTTTAAACTGCGGCACCGGCGCCATTAAAAGTGGGGGCAGTTGGGACAAAGGTGGGCGGCGGAGCCTGGTCAAAGGGCTCGCCTCCCGGTGAGCCTGCGTAGCGGTCTGCTCGCACGCCTCCCGTCGACTCACATGCTTGCTCAGGCTGCACCTGCCGATTAGAAGCGGGACTCGTGGCGGCACGTAAATGCCCACTGTTTGAATAGTGAAAGCATTCGCCTTAACGTGACAGGTCTTTGTTCCAAAATACCTTGGCTCTTCATTTGTGCAACTTCTCATAAGCAGCTTGTCTCAAATTGAAGGAAAAAATTACGTTGGAATATTTGTGCCATATCACGAGACCATGCTCAGTTTCATGAATTTCCGGTCACTTTCGATTTTCTGAAATTTAAAATCCAGGATTCAAAATAATATCGTGACCTGCGTCATGCAATAAATTTTCAAGCGATACATCTTTACTGTTGTATTTCTTAAGAAAGGATTTGGTCAAACATTTTGCTTAGTTAGACTTCAGACAAGTTATATATATATATATATATGCAGAGTAAAAGGATAATCCCTCCGTACCAGTGCATTACCTGGTATATTAACTTAAGTACTAGCACGAACAAATGGGGCTCAATTCTGTGCTCATCCTGGTGTAGTACTCCTATTAGTACTAGGCAATGGAGTTGATGGGTGACCTTGGGTAGCGGCGACCGAGGGAATTGAATCGAGCTCGGCATGGTAGGTAACGTTGTCTAGTTACTAAAGTATCCCTCCATTGTTCATCGGTAGTCATTATGGACCGAGGACATGAGGGGAATTTCCTAGGGCTGGAATTCTGGCCGCCAGATATTTTGACTCGAAACGCGGAGGCTCGACTGGTTGGGGTTGGCTAATGTGTGTACCACGCACGCCACCAGAAGGTCACGAGACATGGGTTTCTTTTTTAGGATCAACACAAGCCAAGATCTGGCTAGTACGCCGTTGGGTGCTACCATTCGATAATATGAAAGGAATCTTTTAAATTGCCAAACGAATCTATGTGTATTACAATGCCCGTATTTTCCTTGCAAATAGTAATCTCAACATGGTAATTGATTTGTGATGAGTTCTTGAATTAGTGTGAGTTTGTAATATAGTGATCTCAATGTGGATTTCACATTTCATGGTATCCCTAGTAAGTTTTTCATTACAAATTCAAATTTAAAAGATGAACGGTATGACGGTGAGAAAACTTTGTATGTATCAAGCATATGACCACACACACACACAAGAATACAACAACAGTCCAGTTAGTATAGTGCATCTATTTTTCCAAACCATGCATTTATGACACGAATTCAAAAATACTCCCTCTGTTCCTAATATTTGTCTTTTAGAGATTTCAACAAGTGACTACGTATGGAGCAAAATGAGCGAATCTACACTCTAAAATATGTCTATATGCATCCGTATGTGGCAGTCCATTCGAAATCTCTAAAAGACTAATATTTAGGAATGAAGGGAGTAAAATGTAATACATGCATGGTCCTCAATTAAATATTTAAAATGAACATGAAACTGAAACATGAATATTAAGTCTAGTACTACATACATGCAAATGTTGTGTTTAGGCGGAGCTATGTAGATTGTCGAGGGTTAACCCCTCGACCTTAGATAAAATTGTGAAGCTCTATTTAGGATTGTTTAGATTATATTATTTCAACATTATATTTGTCCCCACCCTCCCAAACACCGATTGGTTGTGCACCCCCCTCCTCGGGAGAATATCATGTGCCCCCACACCTCAGATGCTATATGCTGATACGAGTTGCTTGGAGCTTGTAGATCTGAGATATAGCAGCTCACAGGATCTCTTAATATTTTTATAGGAAACCTTAATGGGAATTGCACACAATTTGTACAAAAACTACTCAGATGCCCTTGGATCCCATATCCAACGACCTCGAAGCTCGTATCACCGTAGCATCTAAGATGAAGGAGGACCTCATATTCTCCTATATGTAAGAATATCATGTGCTACCACACCTTAGATGCTTTGGTGATACAAGCCCTTCGGAGCCATTGGATCTGTGATCCAACACCTCCTTGGTGGTTCGAATGTTTTTTTGCAGAAAAGCCCCCAAAGAGTTCGGCCTCTGCTTACAAGCAAAAAGACTGCTCAGATGCCATTGGATCTCAGATCGAACGACCTCGAAGCTCATATCATCATAGCATCCAAGCTGCGAGAGCACCTGATGTTTTCTCGCACGGGAGAATATGAGGTGCTCCCGCATCATAGATTCTATGGTGTACGAGTTCCCGGAGATCTAACGGCTCACAGTAGGAGGTTTGAATGTTTTTGCAATATATGCCTGAGAGAGTTTGGGAATTGCGCAGAAAGTACAAGTACTACGCATGTGCCATATGATCACAGATCATATGACCTAGATGCTCGTATCACCGTAGCGACTAATTAAGCTATGAGGAGCACCTAATATGAGAAACTGGGAGCCACTAGATCCAAGATGCAATGGCACACATGAGCCCTGAATGTTTTATTTACAAAAAAACCTTGGAGAGTTTGGAAATTGCGCATAATTACAAAGACTACTCCCAAGCCATTGGATCTCAGTTCCAACTACGTAAAAACTCGTATCACCATAGCATCTAAACTGTGGGGTGGATTTGATATTCTATGCCGCTATCATTTTTGTTCCTAAACTTGCAAAATATGTGTAACTCATGTCGTTACTTGTCTAACCGCGCAAAGTGTTTGTTCAAAAAAACCATCCTACACTGAAATATCGGAACAACACACGGGGGTCCCACTTGTCATTGATCAAATTTGGACCTAAAACTAACAAATCTGAAAGACGGGATTCGAACAGCCAACCTGGAATACAAAGCATAAGTCGATATCCTGAAACAACAACGGTTGTTGGCTTTGTCCCATAACTTGATTTTATACAGTATTATGTTGAGTAGAGTAGATGAGTGGCTCGTCAACACGTGAATGACCGTTGACTCACTTACTAGTGGGTCCCAAGTCTGCGATCTCTCTCTCCTCTCCATTGTCTAACCTTTAGATGCATGGGCACACACGAAGAGTGACGCTATCTTGCTGTGGTGTTATTATAACTAAAAAAGCTTGGAAAATAGAAGAATCGCCTAGAACAAGAGATGTTGTGGCTAGTCGAGATGGAGCTAACCACACCTATCCTCCGTGCCATGTTAGCATGATGAAGCTGTGTGGCTAGTGGGGTGTTTTTGACCAACTGGCTGGGTCCCAAGGTCGAACCATAGGTAGTACGTCTGATATAGTATATTTTTACTAGCACATTTTTCCTCCATGCTGAGACGTGGCACACCCTATCGTGCGGTTTTGGGGTCCTCCCGGGTGGTGCATGCATATTTTCTTCCTTGCCGAGACGTGGGACGCCCTACCATGCGTTTTCTGTGTCCTCCTCGATCGTAGCGCCAAAGAAAGTAAATGAGTCATCAAATCACAAAAGACCACCTTTCCCGCCGAGTACATCAGTGAAGCACAGTGGCTAGCTAGTTGGGCTAGTGCGACCGATTAGCTAGGCCGCCGCCACATTTGTTTTTTCACCCCTTTTTTATGTCCTTGCCGGCAGGTAAATTTAAATATCCACCGCGGCGTTGCTCTGGTCTTTGGGTACAGCAAACGCGGCATGATTTTTATTTTTTGATTGACGGGAGCAGGCGCGGCAGCAATTAGTCACGATGACTCCACCTGTAAAATCCACTGCTCCTTGATGCGAGAAGTCGTCAACTGGTGTTTTCCCATGGTGAAAACCAAAGGATTCAGCCCACGCCTCGGCTGGCTCCCTCTTCCATTCCGTAGATTGCCTTTAAGCCGTTTTGCCCCCTTTGCTTCCTCTTCCCATTGCTTCTACCTAGTTCCATGGCGGTGCACCAGATCACGGAGTCTGAGATGAGGCGCCTGACATGGGAGGTCCAGGCCAAGGATGCGGAGCTCAGGGCCAAGGACGTAGAGCTCGGTGAGCTCAAGGAGGAGAGGAATGCCATGCTCCTCCTTTATGTGAGGGAGTTCACAGAGCTTCAAAAGCGGCAGGCGTCCACCACAAAGATGGTCGAGGCATCAGCGACATTTCTACAGAAAGCGGGAGATACGATAGGCAGTCAGGCGAGCCGGCTGGAGTGCGAGCGGGCCGATCGTGACGAGGTCCAGGATTGCCTCAGACACTTGGTGGACCATGTTGCCATGCACGTGTTGTGGGTGCGTGGTGCCTACCGTCGTGCCAGCGCGACCATGTCGGGCGTCGGGCTAAACCTGTTTGACCATCCCGTCGACTTCAACGAGCTACAGCTTCCTGACCCGGTCTCCTTCTTCACCTATATCTCTGAGGAGCTGAGCCATCTCTGCACGATGGTGGGGGCGGAGCTGGACAAGGAGGGGTTGAGGGTTGCCTTCGCCGTTGCCAGTTGAATCCTCTCAGGGCTCCGTCATCGGAATCCATCCGTCCCATTGGGTGTTGTGTTTGACGAGCTGGCTCCCGTCGACCAGGAGCGGGCTCTGCGGGCGGTGGCACCCTGCATCACCAACGTCGTGCGCCTCGAGAAGCAGAGGGACTTCAGTGGTGTTTAGGCGTCCTCTACATGGGCATGTCCATGTCTCGGTGCAACATGACCGTTGGATCAAACTCAGACGGTGCAGATCACTGTAGCACAAAGCGTGTGGGTGTGTTTGGTTCCATTCTCATCCTAATATAGTTGTTCCCTCTTCGTGCATGCTCATCTCGGCACCCCTCTCCATGCATGCTCCTAGTGTATTTGTGTTAACCTAATGGTGTGGACTCATGCACCCTTGCACTCTTCCAAACACCCAAAAGTGGGTCGAGAAGGGAACATTTGCTCCCATCCCATGCACCCTTCATACACCCTGCCTAACACTGATTTGTGCTTCATATGGTTCATGTTCTGTGGAGTACTGTAGCACCATACTCTTCATGCATTGTAGACCTAGTTCTGTTACCATTGATCTCACCGTTCATTCTCGACCGGACAGTCAAAAAAGGGTACTATGTCACATTACTGTTCATATAGTTGACATGTGCACAACATCATTTGTTATTGTCATATCTTACTACACTAGTAACAAGATTATGTAGTACTGACGTATGAACCATTGCACATGCCTAGTAGTAGGACACTGTGTAAGTTCAAGTGGCTGCCATGTTTCGCACTCCTCCGTCATAAGAGTGGAAATGCTTCCTGTAATCATTTTTTCTTCATAAACAGTGGACACGCTCTACCATGCAGATCTTCTTCGACGGTTGTTGGGAACCTTGCTACTCACTTTCGCCGACGTGTGGGAGAGCCAGCATCGGGGTCCACTAGCCATGCACTAAATTACTCCATACTAGAGTGCCCAACTGCACAGTAGACTACCCCAATCGAAGCACCGTCATAATGCCCAATGAGCCGTCAAATCACAAAACCTCCACCTTTCCAGTAGTAAGTTGGACGGACGAAGCAACCATCATTTCACTCTTCTCCCTCAGCTTCCTCTCTTGAAGAAAACCCCAACTCGCTTCTCCCTCATCTTGTTCCTTATTTTCGTCAAGAAAACCCTGACCTGCTGATGTCGCTTGAAGCTACGTCGGTATTTATCCAAAGAGGAAGGGTGCAGCACAACGGCGGTAGATATTTACCTCAGATATGAAACCAAGGTTATCGAACCAGTAGGAGAACCAAGCAACACAACGTAAACATCCCCTGCACACAGATAACAAATCCTCGCAACCCGACGTGTTAAAGGGGTTGTTAATCCCTTTTGGGTAACGGTGCCAGAAATTGGTGCGTGATGAGAGAAAGGTTGTAATAGATTGGATAAATACATCACAAATAAAATAAAGTGCAGCAAAGTATTTTGGGTTTTTTTGATTAATAGATCTAAAAATAAAAGCAAATAAAAGTAGATCGCAAAGGCAAATAATATGAGAAAGAGACCTGGGGGCCATAGATTTCACTAGTGGCTTCTCTCGAGAAAAATAGCAAAGCAGAGGGTGAACAAATTACTGTTGGGCAATTGATAGAACTTCAAATACTCATGACGATATCCAGGCAATGATCATTATATAGGCATCACGTCCAAGATTAGTAGACCGACTCCTGCCTGCATCTACTAGTATTACTCCACACATCGACCATTACCCAGCATGCATCTAGTGTATTAAGTTCATGGAGAAACGAAGTAATGCAATAAGAACGATGACATGATGTAGAAAAGATCTATCTATGTAGAGATAGACCCCATCGTTTTATCCTTAGTAGCAACGATACATATGTGTCGGTTCCCTTTCTGTCACTAGGATCAAGCACCGTAAGATCGAACCCACTACAAAGCACCTCTTCCCATTGCAAGATAAATAGATCAAGTTGGCCAAACAAAACCCAAATATCGGAGAAGAAATACGAGGCTATAAGAGATCATGCATAAAAGAGATCAAAGAAACTCAAATACTTTCATGGATATAAAAAGATAGATCTGATCATAAACTCAAAGTTCATCGATCCCAGCAAACACACCGCAAAAAGAGTTACATCATATGGATCTCCAAGAGACCATTAAATTGAGAATCAAGAGAGAGAGAGAGAGATGAAGCCATCTAGCTACTAAGGTCCCGAAGGTCTACAAAGAACTACTCACGCATCAACGGAGGGGCACCAATGGAGGTGGTAAACCCCATCTGATATTGTGTCTAGATTGGATCTGGTGGTTCTGGACTCTGCGGCGGCTGGATCAATATTTCGTCGAGTCCCCTAGTGTTTTGGGAATATTGGGGTATTTATAGAGCAAAGAGGCGGTTCGGGGGGCACCCCCTCGGGGCACCCCCAAGTCACAGCCAAGGCCCGATGTGTTCCTTCTGGACCATAAAAATTCTCTGTAAAGTTTCGTGGCATTTGGACTCCGTTTGATATTGATTTTCGGTGATGTAAGAAACATGGGAAAAATAGCAGCTGGCACTTGGCACTATGTCAATATGTTAGTACCAAAAATGATATAAAATGACTATAAAATTATTGTAAAACATCCAAGATTGATAATATAACAACATGGAACAATCAAAAATTATAGATACGTTGGAGACGTATCAGCATCCCAAAGCTTAACTCCTACTCGTCCTCGAGTAGGGAAGTGATAAAAACAGAATTTTTGATGTGGAATGCTGCCTTACATGTCATATCATATTTTTTTCTTTATAGCATGGACAATTGAACTTTTATATTGTTCAAAGCAATAGTCTAGTTTTGACATGATAATTTAAATACTCAAGCATATCAACAAGCAACCATGTCTTTCAAAATATCAACGCTAAAATAAGCTATCCCTAGCCCATCATGCTCAACCATTGATCCATTCATGAAACACACTCACATATTAGCTATGTCCAATACTCAAGTACGATCAAATTGCCTCCTAGTTGGTGCTTTTATACGAGAAGATGGAGACTCAAATTCAAAATAAAAATTGCATAAAGTAAAAGAAAGGCCCTCCACAGAGGGAAGTAGGGATTTGTAGAGGTGCCAGAGCTCAAAGCAAAAAACTTAGAGAAACAAACATTTTGGGAGGTGTATCCATACCACCAATGAAAACGACTTAGAGTTCCCAATACTTTCCATGCTTAGATATATCATAGGCGGTTCCCAAACAGAAAATAAAGTTTATTTCTTTTCCACCATACTTCCACTTTCCATGGCTAACCGTATCCACGGGTGCCCTCCATACCAACACTTTCCAAGGAATTTATTATTTGACAACATAAAGTAAATTCATTTTGTTTGCATTTCTGGACTGGGCATCCCTAATACCTTTGCCTTACTCTCATGCAATGACAAGTGAATAAACACTCATATTGAGAATAACACATCCAGCATGCAAAATATTAGCCACCCCTCATTGCTCCGCGAGCGAAACAAACACACAAAAGAGAAGTTTATTTTTGAAAATTGGAGATGGCACATGCAAATTTTCTTAGAACGGCAAAAGAATACCACATATAGGTAGATATAGTGGACTCATGTGGCAAAAATGGTTTAAAGGTTTTTGGATGCACAAGTAGTGATCATACTTAGCGCAAAATGAAGGCTAGCAAAAGATTGGGAAACGACCAACCAAGAAACGAATAATCTCATAATCGAGAATTAAGCATAACTAACACTGAATAATGCACCATAAGTAGGATATAATTTCATTGCATAACTATTGACTTTCGTGCTTGCATCAGGAATCACAAACCTTAACACCAATATTCTTACTAAAGCATAATTACTCATCAAGATGACTCACATATCACATCATCATATCTCAAAACTATTACTAAGAATCAAGTTTATTTTGTCCAATGATATTCATGAAAGTTTTTATTATATCCTTCTTGTATATCTATCACTTTGGGACTAATTTTCATGTGTTGCTTTTGACAAGCTCAAACAAATATAAGTGAAGATCATGAGCATAATATTTCTTTCTCTTAGATTAATTTAACTGAAGCAAGAGAGAATTGACTAAAAAAATACTAACTCTAAAATAAATCTAAGTGAACCAAGAGAGCATGTCTTTCAAATAATAAAGCACACCATGCTCAAAAAGATATAAGTGAAGCACTAGAGCAAGTCCAAGGCTCATAAAAAATTTAAGTGAAGCATAGAGAGCAATTCTAACAAGTCATGACATAATTTTGGCTCTCTAAAATAGGTGTGTCCAGCAAGGGATCAAGACTTAAAACACAAAATAAGACAAGCAAAGACTCATATCATACAAGACGCTCCAAGCAAAACACATAGTATGTGACGAATAAAAATAGAGTTTCGAGTAAAATACCGATGGTCGTTAGAAGAAAGAGGGGATGCCACTCGGGGGCATTCCCAAGCTTAGTTGGTTTCTCATTTTTGGATAATTGCTTGGGATGCCAGGGCATCCCCAAGGTTAGAATCTTTTCTACTCCTTATTCCTTCGTCCATTGTAAGATAACGCAAAACTTGAAAACTTCAATCACACAAAACTCAACAAAACCTTCATGAGATCCGTTAGTATAAGAATAATAAATCACTACCATAAGTGATGTATCAAACCAATTCATATTTTGTTCTTGCATTATATCTATTGTATTCCAACTTTTCTATGCAAAAACTCATCAAAGAAAACCATAGAGCCATCAAAATAAGCACACAACACAAACATGACAGAATCTGTCAAAACAGAACAGTCTGTGGCAATCTGACTATTTTCGAATACTTCTGTAACTCCAAAAATTCTGAAAAATTAGGACGGCCGGAGCAATTTGTATATAGATCTACTGCAAGTAGAATGGGTGTTTTATCATTCTCTGATAAAAAATGATAATTATTTTTGTGAGTGTAAAAGTTTCAGTTTTTTTCAGCAAGATCAAACAACTATCACCCTAGAAGATCCTAAAGGCTTTACTTGGCACAAACACTAATTAAAACATAAAAAACACAATCATAACAGTAGAATAATTGTGCTAACACTCAAAAACAGGAAGCAAAAAAGCAAAAATAATTTTTATTCATTGGGTTGCCTCCCAACAAGCGCTATAGTTTTACACCCTTAGCTAGGCATAAAGCAAGGATCTAAGTTTTGTCATCTTTGGTTCGAGATCCATAAGATGCCCTCATGATTGATTTATAAGGTGGCCTAATTCTTGTTCTAGGAAAGCGTTCCATACCCTTTCTCAAAGGAAATTGGAACTTAATATTGCCTTCTTTCATATCAATCACGACACCGATAGTGCGTAAAAACGGTCTACCAAGAATAATTGGACAAGACGGATTGCAATCAATATCAAGAACAATAAAATCTATGGGCACATAATTTCTATTTGCAAGAATAAGAACATCATTAATTCTTCCCATAGGCTTTTAATAGTAGAATCCACCAAGTGTAAATTTAGAGAACATGATTCAAGATCAGTAAGACCAAGCACATCACATAAAGATTTCAGAATAGTAGAAACACTAGCACCCAAGTCACACAAAGCAAAGCACTCATAATTTTTAATCTTGACTTTGATAGTAGGTTCCCATTCATCATGCAATTTTTTAGGAATTGAAACTTCTAATTCCAATATTTCTTCAAAAGCTTTCATCATAGCATTACCAATATGTTTAGTAAAAGCTTTATTTTGTTCATAAGCATGGGGTGAATTTATCATGGATTGCAACAAATAAATACAATCAATCAAAGAGAAACTATCATAATTGAAGTCTTTGTAATCCAAAAGAGTGGGCACATCACTAGCTAAAGTTTTGACCTCTTCAAACCCACTTTTATCAATTTTCTCAACAAGATTTTCACCCTCTAAACTATTGGGACGCCTTCTACCTAAAGTTGACTCTTCTCCAGTCCCTTTTTCATCAATATTAATTTTACTAAATAAGGAATCAATAGGAAAAACACCAATTATTTTAAGATCTTCATGACTTTTGTGAAAGAAATCACTACAAAACGCTTTTTCTAAAAATTCTCTTTTAGGATTTTTGGCAAGCAATAAGCACTTAAATAATACAATTCGAGTGTACCAGATTCTTTATCATTTCGAGGAAAAGGTTCGGGAGGAAAGGGAAACAACAGAGGGATCCGAATCGAACCTAAATGGGAATGACATGAAAAATCTTTTTCAAAACCTATCATTAAGGGCATGACGATGATATATGAGAAGAATAAAAAAACTCGTGATTGGTGTGGAGGGGAAGATCTGCTTATGAAATTGTTCAAGAAAGAGTCGTCTCATTTCCTTACTTCTGCATTCTTTCGAATTCATTTCGTGCTCTAAAAAGATATAAGTGAAGCACTAGAGCAAAATTTATCTAGCTCAAAAGATATAAGTGAAGCACATAGAGTATTCTAATAATTCCCGATTCATGTGTGTCTCTCCAAAAAGTGTGTACAGCAAGGATGATTGTGGTAAACTTAAAAGCAAAGACTCAAATCATACAAGATGCTCCAAGCAAAACACATATCATGTGGTGAATAAAAATATAGCCTCAAGTAAAGTTACCGATAGATGAAGACGAAAGAGGGGATGCCTTCCGGGGCATCCCCAAGCTTAGGCTTTTGGTTGTCCTTGGATTTTACCTTGGGGTGCCTTGGGCATCCCCAAGCTTAGGCTCTTGCCACTCTTTGTTCCAAAATCCATCAAATCTTTTACCCAAAAACTTGAAAACTTCACAACACAAAACTCAACACAAAATCTCATGAGCTCTGTTAGTATAAGAAAACAAATCACCACCTTAAGGTACTGTAATGAACTCATTCTTTATTTATATTGGTGTTAAACCTACTGTATTACGATTTCTCTATGGTTCATACCCCCCAATACTAGCCATAGATTCATCAAAATAATCAAACAACACACGAAAAATAGAGTCTGTCAAAAACAGAACAATCTGTAGTAATCTGTAGGTTTCGAATACTTCTGTAACCCCAAAAATCCTGATAAATTAGGAAGTCCTTAATAATTTGTATATTGATCTACTACAGTTGGAATTGGTATTTTATCGCTCTCTGGTAAAAAAATGAAAATTATTCTTGTGAGTGCATACTTTCTGTTTTTTTCAGCAAGATCAAATAACAATCATCCAAGAAGATCCTAAAGGCTTTACTTGGCACAAACACTAATTAAACACACAAAAAACACAATCATAATAGAGGATAGCTGATTTATTTATTACTAAACATGAACAAAAAGCAAGGAACAAAAATAAAATTGGGTCGCCTCCCAACAAGCGCTATCGTTTAGCGTCCCTAGCTAGGCATAAAGGTAAGAATAGATCTAGGTATTGTCATCGTTGGTAGGAAATTCTTCAATTGAAAACTTATAACCCTTAGGAGGTTCTTTATTTTTGCAAATGATCAAACTCCTAGGTAGGAAATCAAGAAATTCATTTGTAGCAAAAGGTTCCTTAATGATATCTAAAAAGTTGGGGTGAACACTTATTGACTTGAGATCTTCATTTTTCTTACTAGAACATTCACCCTTATTTTTAGGAACATAGATAAATTTGGCAACTTTGGTAGGAGGGGGATTTGAGTTGTTTTTAACCACAGAAAAAGCGGACCCCAAGTTGGTAATAATTTCTTCGAGTTTATCAATTCTAGTGGAATCTTGATCTATATTTTCATTGACTATGGGTTCCTTTTCCTTAAGATTTTTCAGAGTAACTCCTACCTTAGATCCATATTGAGAAATTTGGTTGTGGATCTTTTTATCCAAATTTTCAATTAACTCTATAGTGGAAATTTTATTTTCAATAATATCAAGCCTTTACATCACATGTTCCAAAGTTAAAATAGTTCCATTGACCAAAAGAGGTGGTGGGCCTAACAAATCTATCATAGCATTACAAGAATCAAAGGTATGGCTTCCCAGGAAATTTCCTCCGGTGATGGTGTCAAGAACATATCTATACCAAGGAGTGATGCCTACGTAAAAATTGCGAAGAAGAACGGAAGTAGATTGCCTTTTCATAGATCTATTTTGAGCATTGCAAATTCTATACCAAGCATATTTTAGGTTTTCTCCCTCCCTTTGTTTAAAATTAAGAACTTCATTATCGGGAGTGTTAACAATGATAGGAGAACTAGCCATGAGGGAAAAATAGACGACCTAACACACAAGCACACAAGAGGCAAGCGAAAAGAGATGAACGGAAAAAGGGCGAAGAAAATGGCAAAGGTGAAGTGGGGGAGAGGAAAACGAGAGGCTAATGGAAAATAATGTAATGTGAGGGATAAGAGTTTGTGATGGATACTTGGTATGTCTTGACTTGGCGTAGATCTCCCCGGCAACGGCGCCAGAAATCATTCTTGCTACCTCTTGGGCATGCATTGGTTTTCCCTTGAAGAGGAAATGGTGATGCAGCAAAGTAGAGTAAGTATTTCCCTTAGTTTTTGAGAACCAAGGTATCAATCCAGTAGGAGACTACATGCAAGTCGCCTAGTACCTGCACAAACAAATAAGAAGCTTGCAACCAACGCGATAAAGGGGTTGTCAATCCCTTCACTGCCACTTGCAAAAGTGAGATCTGATAAAGATAATAAGATAAATATTTTTGGTATTTTTTGTATAGATTGGAAAGTAAAGATTGCAAATAAATAGTAAACTAGAATTGTAGATCAGAAACTTATATGATGTAAAGTAGACCCGGGGGCCATAGGTTTCACTAGTGGCTTCTCTCAAGATAGCATAAATTACGGCGGGTGAACAAATTATTGCCGAGCAATTGATAGAAAAGTGCATAGTTATGACAATATCTAGGCATGATCATAAACATAGGCATCACGTCTGTGTCAAGTAGACCAAAACAATTCTGCATCTACTACTATTACTCCACACATCGACCGCTATCTAGCATGCATCTAGAGTATTAAGTTCATAAGAATAGAGTAACGCATTAGGCAAGATGACATGATGTAGAGGGATAAACTCAAGCAATATGATATAAACCCCATCTTTTTATCCTCGATGGCAACAATACAATACGTGTTGGTTCCCTTTCTGTCACTGGGATCGAGCACCGCAAGATTGAACCCAAAGCTAAGCACTTCTCCCATTGCAAGAAATCAATCTAGTAGGCCAAACCAAACTGATAATTCAAAGAGACTTGCAAAGATATCAAATCATGCATATAAGAATTCAGAGAGGAATCAAATATTGTTCATAGATAAAGTTGATCATAAACCCACAATTCATCGGATCTCGGCAAACACACCACAAAAAGTATTACATTGAATAGATCTCCAAGAGCATCAAGGAGAACTTTGTATTGAGAACCGAAGACAGAGAAGAAGCCATCTAGCTAGTAATTATGGACCCGAAGGTCTGTGGTAAACTACTCAAACATCATCGGAGAGGCTATGGCGTTGATGTAGAAGCCCTCCGTGATTGAGTCCCCCTCCGGCAGATCACCGGAAAAGGTCCCCAGATGGGATCTCACGGGTACAGAAGGTTGCGGCGGTGGAAAAGTGGTTTCTTGGCTCCCTTGGATGTTTTCAGGGTATAAGAGTATATATAGGCGAAAAAAGTAGGTCGGTGGAGCTTCGTGGGGCCCACGAGGGTGGGGGCGCGCCTACCCCCTAGGCGCGCTGCCCTACCTCGTGGCCGCCTTGCTGCTTCTTTGACCTCCACTCCAAGCCTCCTGGATTGCGTTTATTCCAAAAAAGATCCTAACGAAGGTTTTGTTCCGTTTGGATTCCGTTTGATATTCCTTTTCTGTGGAACACTGAAATAGGCAAAAAAACTGCAATTTGCACTGGGCCTTCGGTTAATAGGTTAGTCCCAAAAATAATATAAAAGTGCATAATAAAGCCCATTAAACACCCAAAACAGATAATATAATAGCATGGAATAATAAAAAAATATAGATACGTTGGAGACGTATCATCCAGTCATCCCGCACTTGTAACAGGTGACATGACTCAGATCCTTCTTGGCGGGTGTTGCTGGGTTGGAACGGTTCTAGTTGTTGTTTCCTCCATTCCCATTTCCATTCTTGGGACCACTGTGGTTATGTGAGCTTCCTCCATTGTGAGTATGGCCTCCATGGTTATGATGGGTATGTCTTCTCGAATTTGGGGTAAAGCGAGGCTTCTGCTAAGCTCCATAATTGTACTTCCCCTGTCCATACTTCCTTTTGCGGCTCTCTATCTGCTGCTGCTTGCCTTCAATCATAACAGCCCTGTCTACCAACTCCTGGTAGTTAGTGAATGTTGCCACTATCAACTGCATACTCAACTCATCGTTCAACCCTTCCATGAACTTCTCCTGCTTCGCGGCATCTGTGGCCACATCATCTGGGGCATAGCGAGCTAACTTGCTGAACTCATCCGTGTACTGCCCCACAGTATGATTTCCCTAGCGTAAGTTGCGAAATTCACGCTTCTTCATACTCATAGCTCCAGCTGAGACATGTGCAGTGCGGAAGGCTTGCTGAAACTGATCCCAAGTGACATTAGCCATGAGGAAGGTGGCGGTGTAATTCTCCCACCATGAGGCTGTGGGTCCATCCAGTTGGTGTGCGGCAAAGCGCACCTTCTCAGCATCTGTGCAACCTGCGGTGGTCAGCTCCCTTCCAATCTTGCGGATTTCTCCCTCCGGCGTATATGGTGCCCGTTCGAGCCGGGCTTGCCACCTACAATGGCGGGGCGCAAGCGGAGAGCCTTCCTTGTCCCTCCATGGGAGAACGGGTCTGCCTTGTCCCTTATTTACTAAGGGGACTCGGATTTCCAATTCACCCGTTCCTCCATGGGCTCCTGGAGTTCTATGGCCTCCAATTACACAATCTCACCCCTACCTCCATTCTACATATCGCCGGCTATGTTGCTTTTTGTGAGTTGTTCCTGGGCTGCGAGGCTCACTTCGAGCTGTGGAAAAGGCTATTCTGCCTTGTCCTTCGCACATAGAGGGAATCACTTTATCAAGTGGGCGGAACCGAACTATGGCGCATCGCCGACACCAGATACCTGTCCGGTACCCTGAAGAAGCCGTCCAAAGACCGACCTTCGAAATGGTTTTATATGGAGGACGTCCCCCTTCCGGACCCTGTTCGGCGGGGTCTACCTGAGCTCAACAATGCTCCTCTGAAGAAGCGCTGAAGTTGGCGCCCACGGAGCCCCCAGGCGGAAGACAACGGAGAAGTCCTCTATCTGATGAACCGGATCAAAGCACTGGCTCAATCAGGATTGACAATAATTGAAGTTATGTCAATTTGCATAATGCGGGGAGTGCGGCCACTTCAATATTGTGGGCACCCCTTGTGGTGTTATAACGGGGCGGATGACGCCACCCGCTACGGGCGTAAGGGTTCTTACAATGCTGCTTCTCTAGCGAAGATTCTGTCCGAACTGTTCAAGGGTGAGGAGGAGGAGTTCACCCGCATCAAACCACGGGATGGATTCTCCATGTACAATCCTCCAAGCTGGGTAAGTCATATCTCCCTGCTCCCATTTTTCCCGTATTCTTTGTCGTAAGTATTTACCTTGCCACGTTGCGGCAGGAACTGCGAAAGGCCATAAAGGAGGTCAGCATCCCTTCTCCACAACCAGAGGACCCTGACCGGGCCCTCGACTCCGGACTCGAAGAAGATTCGGTTATATCCGAGGAGCTAATAGACCGACAGTTCTATCAGTTAAGCTGCGATGATGCCGTGGTGGCCATTACGGCCGACTATCCCGGACTGCTCCCTGCATCGCACGTAAAAAACCAAAAAACCCCAACTCCAAAATTAGGATCCCCTTTTAGACACTTCACCCACCATATACACATGGCATTTTACAGGGAAGGCATTCGGGACGCCCTGCCGAGCCCATGGAAACATGCCAATAGGAGGCACCGAGGCCGGGCAGGCCAAAAAGGAAGGCGGTTAGGACAGAGACGTCAGCGCAAAGGTATAACAAACCCCGCTCCATGGTTGTCGTCCCTCTTGAAATATAATGACGCCCACATTTCTTTAATAGAAAAAAACACTCGCCGGAATATGTCCGGTGATGTTACTAATCATGCTTCCACCAGCTGGGTGCCAGGACCGGACATAGAGGCGGAAGCTGATATGGGGCAGGCGCCGGATAACCCCTCTACGGAGGATGCGGATAGGTTATCCGCTACTAACACAGAAGTGGACAGCGCCATGAACCATAGGCGCCGCCGGGCCGTACTCCGGGATGCTTGTCTCACCAGAGGCATTTGATGCCTTCAATTCCGGAGAGGCGTACCTCCGTGCTGCTCAAGATGGCCTAGCCAGAGCCACGGATCAATATGTAAAGGATGTACGGGTAAGTGAATATGACGATTCATATGTATCAGTAGCCCCTGAGACTTGAAACAGTTAGCAGAACTGATTTAAGGATCACCTTATTTGTGCACGTTCTTACAGAGAAGAATACTAGGCTAACACATGAGCTAGAGGAATGCAAGACCCAACTGCGGGCTGCTGTGGCTGCATTGCAGGAACCGAAAAAGTCATCTGCTGGTAACATTTATTTTAAAGAGTGATGGTTACCATATAATGTGCGGCATGGCCGCAGATCTAACGACAGATGTTGCAGATGAATCCGGAGAAAATCCGGAGGACCAGCATTTTATGCGACAGCTAGAGGCTGGCAAACGCGTGCTGACTGAGTTTAGGCGGGAGAAAAACAATCTCCAAGATGCCAATATTAAGCTGAGCGTGGAACTAAAAGACGTTCGGGGCCAGCTTGCCTACTCCGAGAAGGAGAATAAGCGGCTTCGGCACGGCATTTTCAGTAAGTGCTTGAACGAATCCTTTTAAAGGAATTCGACGAAGAAGCCGACTAACAGCGTTATGTCTGTAGGTATGCTGACGGGTCGTCCCGCGGAGGAAATGCCTGGGTCTGCGGGTGATCTTTTATCCGAGCTGTCACATCTGCACGAACAAGTTCGGCAGGTGATGCAAGGTGTTGCCCATGCTTTGTGGCCATCTGTCTCCCTGCCAGAGGGCGTTGTAGAGCTTACGGAGAAGCTCAAGGGAGCACGGCGGCGCCTCCGATTATGGAAGATATCGGCCTGCCGACAGGGTGCCAGAGAGGCCTGGGCCATGGTGAAGACTCGGTATACCAAGGCAGACCCAAATCACATGGCCGAGGTTGGACCTGTGGGGCCCGACGGAAAAGAGATCCCCGTTCGCTTAGTTTATGGGCAAGTAGAATTAGCCGCAAAGTATTCCCAACAGGATTGTAAGCTAGACCACCTGTTGGATGGTATAGAGGAGGAGTTTAGTCAGTCTGCATGACTATGTAATTAAAGTGACATGTATAATGCCTTCTAGCCGGATTGTAGATCAATTGTCATTGCGGACCTTTTCGCTTCAACCTCCGGGCCCGATAGTCCGGAGTGAATCCGAATACCCGCTCAGTTATATAAGAACCGGGGTATGCGTGGAGACCAGGTGTAGGGGTCATTAGTGCTTTATCAGACAAGTGCCCAACTAGTTATGTTATATTACATGGGTAGTAAGAAACATCTTCCAGGGAGAATAGTTCCGTTAAGGGTTCCTTTCCCTGGGTAAGCATGCCCTAAAGTGCATGTCGGGACTACGATAAGAAACGCAGAAAAGGCATCTGGGGGCAGATATGGACAATAAATAAAAATCATCTTTTGTTCACCGACTGAATATTCCCTTAAAGAATGCTAGATTTCGGCTTCACCCAGTCTGAGGTACAAAACCAGCTGACCCGACAGTAACAATCGCAGAGTTGCTCCCCTTATGCCCTAGCCGAGTTAACGGGAACGTAGGGCATAAATACAAGAGCCAGGCAACCCAGCTTGGCCAAATCTTAAGTCATATCGATGCATATAATGGTGAAAAAAGGTACATGCGGAAGTATAACACATGTGTTGGGCGTGAGGCCCAGGTAAATAATTTAAACTTCTGTGAAAGAAGCCCCCAGGTATGGAGAGTGCGGCTAGCGCATCTGTAATGTGCAAATAAGGCACAAGGCGACCCTTGAAGGCCTAGGGAAATAAGAAAAGAAAGAAAGGAAGGAAAACAAGACAGATAATGTATTTGTGAAAAAATGACAAAGGGAGGGGACTAACATAGAGTCCGGTGCTAGGCGTAGAATCTTCGAAGCCTGGCCGCGTTCCATGGGTTCGGCTCGAGTCGACTAGTCGATGCATCCGTAGTCGGTACGCTCCACCGGTCAGAACTTGGTCGATAATGAAGGGACCTTCCCATTTGGGCTCGAGCTTGTTCTTTTTCTTATCCGGCAGGCGTAGAACTTGTTCACCAATGTTATAAGTTTTGGTCGTACTTCTCTGCTTTGGTATCTGCGAGCCAGTTGCTGGTAAAATGTGGAACGGGCTTTGGCTACGTCACGCTCCTCCTCCAAGGTGTCCAGACTATCCTGTCGATTAAGCTCGGCTTCTCTTTCTTCGTACATGCGCACTCTAAGTGAGTCATGAATTATGTCACAGGGCAAGACTGCCTCTGCGCCGTACACCATAAAGAAGGGTGTATATTCGGTACTATGATTCGGCGTGGTCCGCAGCCCCCAGAGTACGGAGTCGAGCTCCTCTACCCAGTGCGTGTTAGACTCCGTTAAGGAACGCACTAATCTAGGTTTAATGCCGCTCATTATAAGACCGTTTGCTTGCTCGACTTGACCGTTGGTTTGTGGGTGATAGACTGAGGCATAATCGAGCTTGATGCCCATTTTTCGGCACCAGAGTTTTACCTCGTCGGCCGTGAAGTTCGTGTCATTATTAGTGATGATGCTGTGGGGGACACCATAACGGTGTACAACCCCCGATATGAAATCTATCACCGGTTCGGATTCGGCTGTTTTAACTCGTTTGGCCTCTATCCATTTGGTGAATTTATCCACCATGACCAATAAGTATTTTTTCTTGTGGGTTCCCCCTTTAAGGGGTCCAACCATTTCAAGCCCCAGACCGCAAAGGGCCATGTAATGGGGATTGTTTGGAGGGCGGTGGGTGGCATGTGGCTTTGATTTGCAAAGAGCTGGCAACCGGCGCAATGTTGGACCAAGTCCTGTGCGTCTGCTCGGGCCGTTGGCCAATAGAATCATGTACAGAAGGCCTTGCTTACAAGAGCCCGGGCTGCGGCGTGATGACCGTCGAGTCCGGCATGAATTTCTGCCAAGAGATTCCGCCCATCCTCTTCGGAGATGCACCTTTGAAGGACTCCGGTAGTGCTTTTCTTGTATAATTCTCCCTCATGGAACCTGTAGGCCTTGGATCGCCGCACTATGCAGCGTGCCTCATTTTGGTCCTCCGGAAGTTCCTGTCTAGTTAGGTAGGCCAGGAATGGTTCTGTCCACGGGGCAATAATGGCCATTATTTCGTGGGCTGACGGTGTTATTTCGGTGGCGGAGCCTCTGATTGTGTCAAAGAGTTCGGTATCGGGTATTTTGGCCGGGTCCGGACTGTTGTTA
>NC_057809.1:301471083-301488902 GCF_018294505.1 Triticum aestivum
GCGTTGCGTTTTGCGCCGATGCGGGCGAGGATATCCGCCGCCTGATTATTTTCCCGAGCCACATGGTGAAATTCGAGTCCCTCGAACCGAGCTGACATTTTTAGGATGGCGTTTTGATAGGCCGCCATTTTTGGATCCTTGGCGTCAAAATCTCCGTTTATTTGGGATATTGTGAGGTTTGAATCCCCACACACCTCCAGGCGTTGAATGCCCATGGAGACTGCCATCCAAAGACCATGCAACAAAGCTTCATATTCGGCTGCATTGTTGGAGTCAGTATACAATATTTGCAGTATGTACCGAACGGTATCTCCGGTTGGGGACGTCAGGACGACGCCAGCCCCTAGACCAGCCAGCATTTTAGAACTGTCGAAGTGCATGATCTGATTGGAGTATGCGCCGTACTCTTTAGGGAGTTCGACCTCCGTCCATTCGGCGACGAAGTCGGCCAGTACTTGTGATTTAATGGCTCGGCGAGGTTTGTATGTCATGTCGAATGGGAGGATCTCAATGGTCCATTTGGCAATCTGGCCCGTAGCGTCGCGGTTGTTTATAATATCATTAAGTGGCACTTCCGAGGCTACTGTAATCGAACACTCTTGAAAGTAGTGTCGCAGTTTCCGTGATGCCATGAATACCGCATATGCTATCTTTTGGTAATGTGGGTACCGTGATTTGCATGGAGTGAGGACAGTGGATACATAGTATACCGGATTTTGAAGAGGGAATTTGTGTCCGTCCGCTTCCCGTTCGACAACGAGCACCGCGCTTACAACTTGATGAGTTGCCGCAATGTACAACAACATTGGCTCGCCGATGTTTGGCGCGGCCAGGATTGGGTTGGTTGCCAGAATGGCCTTTATTTCTTCCAATACGGCTATGGCCGCGTCCGTCCACTCGAAGTGTTCGGTGCGCCGAAGGAGGCGATAAAGGGGTAAAGCCTTTTCTCCTAAGCGGGAGATAAAGCGGCTTAGAGTCGCCACGCATCCAGTTAACTTCTGGATTTTTTTGAGGTCTGTTGGGGTAGCCAACTATGACAAAGCTTGGATTTTGGCTGGATTAGCTTCAATACCTCTACTAGAGACGATGAATCCCAGGAGCTTTCCGGCTGGTACGCCGAAAACGCATTTTTCTAGGTTGAGCTTGATGTCATATGTTCGGAGGTTGTCGAACGTGAGCCTCAAGTCGTCTATCAAAGAGTCAACGTGTTTGGTTTTGACGACCACATCGTCTACGTATGCCTCTACTGTTTTGCCAATTTGTTTCTCCAGACATGTCTGAATCATGCGCTGATATGTTGCACCGGCATTCTTGAGCCCAAAAGGCATTATGTTGAAACAGAAGGGACCGTATGGTGTGATGAATGCCGTTGCGGCTTGGTCGGACTCCGCCATCTTGATTTTGTGGTAACCGGAGTATGCATCGAGAAAACACAATGACTCGTGTCCTGCGGTAGCGTCAATGATTTGATCGATGCGTGGGAGGGGGAAGGGATCCTTTGGGCAAGCTTTATTGAGGTCTTTGAAATCGACGCAAAGGCGTCAGGATTTGTCCTTCTTTGGTACCATTACCAGGTTTGCTAGCCAGTCCGGATGTTTTATTTCTCTGATGAATCCGGCCTCCAATAACTTGGCTAGTTCTTCTCCCATGGCCTGTCTCTTAGGTTCGGAGAAACGCCGAAGAGCTTGCTTGACCGGCTTGAATCCCTTTAGGATATTGAGGCTATGCTCGGCCAGCCTGCGTGGGATTCCTGGCATGTCTGAAGGATGCTAGGCGAATATGTCCCAATTCTTGCGCAGGAACTCTCGTAGTGCGGCGTCCACAGCGGGGTTTAACTGTGCCCCAATGGAGGCTGTTTTGGCAGGGTCCATTGGGTGTACTTGGAATTTGACTATTTCATCCGCTGGTTTAAAAGAGGTGGACTTGGATCTCTTGTCGAGTATCACATCGTCCCTGTCCACTGTGGAGCGTAGCGTGGTTAACTCCTCGGCTGAGAGGGCTTTGGATAATGCCTCGAGGGCCAATGCCGCTGTTTTGTTTTCGGCGCGGAGTGCTGTGTCCGGATCACTGGCGAGAGTGGTGATTCTGTTGGGTCCAAGCATTTTAAGCTTCATGTACCCATAATGGGGTATGGCTTGGAAGATTGTGAACGCCTCCCGTCCTAAAAGAGCGTGATAGCCATTGCTGAATGGGGCCACTTGGAATGTAATTTCTTCGAACCTGTAATTGTCCGGCGTGCCGAATACCACATCTAGTGTGATTTTCCCAGCACGGCATGCTTCCCGACTGGGGATTATTCCTCTAAAGGTTGTGCTAATTTGCTCGATGCGGTTCCAGTCTATTTCCATCTTTTGAAGGGTTTCCTCATAGATGAGGTTTAGTCTGCTGCCGCCGTCCATGAGTACTTTGGTGAGTCGAAAGCCGTCCACGATTGGACTGAGGACCAGTGCGGCTGGCGCTCGGGATATTCGGAATTTGGGTTCATCACTGGCATTGAAGGTAATAGCCGTGTCACTCCATGGATTTGTTGCTGCTACGTGGCAGATTTCGGCCATGCTGCGGAGTGTTCGCTTGCGCCTGTTATTTGACGCAAAGGTCTTGAACACTGTTAACACTGTATTGTTATCCACTGGATGGTGCTCCGTGGTATGTGGGATAAGAAGATCCTCACCACTTTTGGCCACCTGCCAGAGTATCCAACATGCTCTAAGGCTGTGCGTTGGTATTGTATCTGTTGTACTATGAATTTTGCAGGGTCCGTTGAGCCATCCTTCCAGTACGGTTCCATACCCTATAGAGGGTTTTTGCTTTTTGGTAGTTGACCCGGGTGTATTGTGATAATGCACCCTTTTGTTTCGGACTGGGTTTGTATTCAGGGCCGGATTATCCCAAAAGTTGACTTCGGTTTTCCAGGCACTTTCTATCGCACAGTACTTTCGTACTATGGACGCCAAGTCAGTGAAGTGTGTTATCTCACGGCGATTTATGGCGTTAAGGATTCCCTTGTCCGTGCAATTATTGCAGAAAAATAGGATTGCGTCTTCCTCACGATAGTCCTTAACCTTATTCATCGCAAGGAGGAATCTGACCCAATAGTGATGTACTGTTTCCTTGGGCTCTTGCCTGATGTGGGAAAGATCGCTTATGTTTGGGTGGGTGGGTGGAATTGAATCCGAACCCTCACCTGATCTGGGATCCAGGGGCCGAGGAATTTCCAATTTTGAAAGTTCCGGTTCTGGGGTGTGACCCGATAATCCTGGCCCGCTGCCCGACTCTAAGTTCAGGGATTGGGTGTTGTCCTCCCGCGAACGGGCGTCCAGCTCAGAGAGCTCGGGAATCCGGACATAGTTGGTCCTCAAGATGGAGGAAAGGTCGCCACATTGTTCCTCCACCACTGCAATATGATGGATGACCGGCGGAGAGTTAATCTGCCTTTGATCAGGTTTAAGCCCAATCCGATCATAGTCCGTAGCGACTCCCAAGGAGGAGATATACATATCCATATTGCCTAGCTTGCCTTCCACGCCAAGTAGAGTCCCATCCAGACACGAGACGAAGTCTTCAATCTTGTATCTTCATAGTCCGACAGTCCGGCCAAAGGATATAATCCGGCTGTCTGGATACCCCCTAATCCGGGACTCCCTCACTCGCCGATGCGTCCCATGGCGATGTGAGCGGCCATGCTCTTTCCTAGACTCCAGGTTGGTGCATCAAAGGAAAACTCTATGGGCTCAGTAGTTGGTGTGAATGTCTTTCCTGGAACCTGTACTCGAATCGTCCATCGCTCTTCTTCGGGTAGAGTGGCGGAGTAGGTCCCGGTGAAGCTTGGTATTCTGATGCTCAGGTACCTAGTGACTTCCTTCAAGTGTCGTCCGAAAGGAGTGTCGTCATCCTGTTGAGCAAACTTGTTCCTTGGGTCCGCCATCTATAGAGTAGAAAATGGAGAGAAGTCGGAAATGAGTAGAGAAGAGTATGATGTGGCTTGTCCTAGTGGTCGCGTCCTACAGTCAGCGTGTGCTCTGAAACCATCTCGTAGCGACCCGACCTCAGACGGTCAAGTCTCCGTGCTTAAGTGTCATCCCTGGATCGGTATTGCTGACACACACAGTACTCGAGGTTTTATAACAGAGTTCAATCACACACTTATTACATCAAAAGTCTCAAGAGAGAACTTATTACAATAATATGGTTGAAGGCCATCTAAATAAGATAACAACGGAAACTTCGAAGGTAGTAGAGTCCATCCAACCCCACGACAAAACTGAGTGCACGACAATGACCTAGCGCACCTTACTCTTCGTCTGAAAACTCTGCAACATAATACGTTTCAACCTATGTAGGTCAGCACATGGAATATGCTGGAAAGATAACACCATAGAGCAATGAATAAGTAATAGCTATCATTACATGCATATATGGCTGGTGGAGGCTCTATGGTTATCATTTACATAAAGCTACTTTTTCCCTACAACAAAGGAATGTGTTTTATTTAACTACAAAGTTTGTTGAAATATTGAGATGGTAACCCCAACTCAATACCAATTAAAAGTTAACAACCCGACAAAATTAATTAAGTAGAGTGATGAGATCAACATAATAATTCAAGAACCAGATACTCAAGATGTCCATAACCGGGGACACGACTAATCATGATTAGTTTTACACTCTGCAGAGGTTTGCGTACTTTTCCCCACAAGACTCGATCTCCTCCGTTGGATTTCTCACACTACATAATGTTTGAGAAACTGATGATTGAGACACAGTCTTTCCGAAGAGGTCCCCTTAACCGATAGATAGGCCGGTACACCTACAATCCCCTACATCTGCTAGCCCATCATGGAAAGGATTCCCACAACTTATTCAACTATGCCAAATCCCATAATGGCTTGTGGCTGCACACAGAAGTTTCTTGCATGAATAATATTATGATCCCTTTGGGCCTGTGATGTAGGGTAGGAACCCTAGGGGCTGATCTTTCATGAAAGGAGAGGATCCCATGAAGAACACGAAGAACACGAGGGAAAGCACGAGGGGAAACACAAGGGGAAACACGAGAGAAACACTAAACCAACAAGAAATAGTCACACATATGCTAGATCCTCGAGTACATAAGAGATCACACGATCCACGATCAACTAAGGACGATACAAAAGGTAACGGGTCTTCTCTGTGAGGAGGTCTTGATGGTCTTCTCCGCAAGGAGGTCTTCAATCCAAAGGGATCTTCTCCAAAGAGGGGTAGCGGTCTCTCTCGTGGAGTAGATCCGTAATGGATGAGCAAAGCTCTATCTCAAATGAGCTAATCCTTTGCTAACCCTAAAACGTAGGTAGGAGAAGAGTATATATAGTCTAAGGGGCGAAAGGGTACACGGGCCTCGGCCCCAGTCGCTGCGCGCAGGCAGGGCCGGAAGTTCCGGGCGCCGGAGATTCAGGGGAGGGTCCGACCTAACAAGAGAGTTGGCACAGGTGGAGTTGGGTTGGCGTCCAGGGGCCGGAAGGTTCGGGCTGGCCGGAGGTTCCTGGGGCCAGTAGGTCCGGGGTGGGATCCGGCTGGTTCCGGGCTAACCAGAGAGTTGGCAAGCCCGAGCTGGTCGAAGACGTCGGAGGCCGGAAGCTCCGAGACGGCCGGAGGGTCCAGGGGCCGGAAGTTCCGGGCTCTGGCTGGAAGTTCCAGGCTGTCTAGAGAGTTGACGCATGTCTCTTCTTCTTCAGCTCCATCTTCCTCTTCTGATTCTCCTTGCTCCTTAGCTTCTTCATGCCTAACTCCTTGATACCTGAGTATGCATAATGTATCCATTTGAGGTAGTAGCCATGTCTCATGTGCATCGAAGTGAACTTGTGAGAGGAGAGATGTCACCTCGGTTTCGAGAGCTCTTGCATGTGCTCGTGTCATGGGTCCGCTAGGCACTTGATGAGACGATGGTAGGTCCATGGGGATGACCTTGGGATGCTCCGCATCATCTCCCCTCCCTTGGGGAAGATCCGACCTCGAATCAAATTCTTCATCACCATGGTAGGGCGAGAGGTCCTTGACATTGAAGATGTCGCTCACGTTGTACTTGTCGCGCGGGAGGTCGATCTTGTAAGCGTTGTTGTTGTAGCGTGCAAGCACCTTGAAGGGTCCATCCGCTCGAGGTAGAAGCTTGGACTTGCGTTCGTTGGGGAAGCGGTCTTTGCGAAGGTGTAGCCACACAAGATCACCAATGTCAAATACCATGGTTTGCTTGTTGATGTTGAGCTTGGTCGCAAGTCATTGTACTTGGCGCTCGATGGTGTGCCATGTATCTTCATGCACCTTCTTGAGATGGTTCACACGTGCACTTGCGTCCATATTGATGCGCTCTTGTAGTGGTAGAGGGAGAATGTCCAATGGGGACAATGGGTTGAATCTATAGACGACCTCATAGGGGGACTTGCCGGTTGTTGAGTGTCTTGCTCGGTTGTAGGCGAACTCGGCGATAGGTAGACACTCAGCCCACTCCTTGTTGTTCTTCTTGATGAGCACACGAAGTAGAGCGGAGAGTGTGCAGTTGGTCACCTCCATTTGGCCATCGGTTTGTAGATGATACGCCATGGAGAAGAGTAGCTTGATTCCCAGCTTGGCGCAGAGGGTCTTCCAAAAGTATCTTAGGAACTTGATGTCGCGGTCCAAGACAATCGTCTTTGGCACTCCATGTAGACGCAATATTTCCCTACAAAAGAGATTGGCAACCCGTGAAGCATCGTCTATCTTGTTGCAAGGAATGAAATGTGCCATCTTAGAGAATCGGTCCACAACGACAAATACCTAATCCTTTCCATTTCTAGTCCTAGGCAAGCCAAGTACAAAATCCATGCTAATATCCTCCCATGGTTGATATGGAATTGGGAGAGGCATGTAAAGGCCATGGGATTGAGCTTTAGACTTAGCTTTGCGGCATGTAGAGCATCAGTTGGTGAAAAGGTTGACGTCGCGAAACATCTTGGGCCAATAGTAGTTCTTGGAGAGTGTTGCGAAAGTCTTATCGTGTCCAAAATGTCCCATTAGTCCTCCATGAGATTCCTGCAAAACCAACAAACGAAGAGAATACTCGGGGATGCAAAGTTTGTTAGCTCTCATAAGATATCCATCTTTGATGTAATAGCGTTCCCAAGAGGTATGCGTCAAATATTTGGCATAAGGAGCAGAAAAAGTAGGATCATGCTCATACAAGTCTTTTATGTGCTCAAAGCCAATGACATCCAATTCAAGTTGAGTAACAAGCATGCATATGCGGGAAAGAGCGTCCACCACAACATTTTCCTTACCTTTTATGTACTTGATGACATAAGGAAAAGACTCAATGAATTCACTCCATTTAGCATGACGCTTGTTCAACTTGGTTTGACCCTTAAGGTATTTGAGCGTCTCATGATCGGTATGAATGATGAATTCATGAGGGTGAAGATAGTGTTCCCATTCATGCAAAACTCGCACTAAAGCATATAACTCTTTGTCATAGATGGGGTAATTGAGTTGTGCTCCGGAAAGTTTCTCACTAAAGTAAGCTACGATGCGCTTCTCTTGCGTTAACACACTCATATTCCATTACCACTAGCATCACAATGAATCTCAAAGGGCTTGTCAAAGTTTGGTAAAGCAAGCATGGGAGCATGAGTAAGCAAATTCTTAAGATCATTGAATGCGGTATCTTGGGATGGTCCCCAAACAAAAGGCACATTTTTCTTGCTCAAAGCATGCAAAGGTGAAGCAATGGTGCTAAAGTCCTTAACAAATCTACGATAGAAACCGGCTAGACCAAGGAAGCTACACACTTGATGCAAGTTGGTTGGTTGTGGCCAAGGTTTGATAGCATTGATCTTAAAGTCATCAACATGAACAACCTTAGAGGAAACAACAAAACCCAAGAAAATGAGCTTATCAATGCCAAAAAGGCACTTTTCCATGTTAGCATAGAGATTCTCTTTTCGAAGAGTTTGCAAAACGGTTCGAACATGGGTGACATGATCTTTAAAAGATTTGCTATAAACAAGGATATCATCGAAGTAGACCACAACAAACTCACCAATGTAAGGGCGGAAGACATGATTCATAAGACGCATGAAGTACCTGGTGCTTCCAATAAACCCATAGGCATGACTAACCACTCATACAAACCAAACTTTGTTTTGAAAGCGGTTTTCCATTCATCACCCTCTTGTATGCGGATTTGATAGTAACCACTTTTAAGATCTATTTTTGAAAAGATAGTGGCACCACTAAGTTCATCAAGCATATCATCAAGGCGTGGAATGGGATACCTATAGCGAATGGTGATAGCATTGATAGGTCTACAATCGGAGCACATGCGAAAACTACCGCCTCGTTTTGGCACAAGAATGACCGGAACGGCACAAGAACTCAAACTTTCAGGCACATGTCCATGGTCTATGAGATGCTTTACTTGCCTTTGTACTTCTTTGGTTTCTTTGGGGTTGACGTGGTAGGCAGCTTTGTTCGGAAGAGGTGCTCGGGGGATGAGGTCGATGCGGTGCTCGATGCCTCGTAGTGGAGGTAGTCCCGGAGGTAGCTCGTCGGGGAAAACATCTTGGAATTCCTGTAAAAGAGAAGACAACACTGAAGGTAGATCGTGAGAGGTGTTAGTGTTTGGTGTGTCGTCCTTGCACAAAAGGACATAGTGTAGGACACTAGATGGGTTCTCACACACTCCTCATATATCACTTTTGGTAGCAAATAGAACTAAGTTCCTCTTGTCGCTCATCATGGAGGCACTCGATTTAGGCTTGTGGCGATCACTCTCTTTTGGGTGGTTCGCTCTCTCACTATTCTCTCCACGATGGGTGGTTTGCTTTTCGGTGATCAATTGGCTTGGAGACATAGGGCGAAGTACGTACTCCTTTCCTTTCATCTTGAAGATGTAGTGGTTTGTTCAGCCGTTGTGGATGACACCTCTATAAAATTGCCATGGGCGTCCAAGAAGAAGGTGGCAAACGGTCATTGGAACGACATCGCACTCCAAAGTGTCTTCGTAGGCGCCAATTTTGAAGGAGACTTCTACTCAATGCTCGACTTGGATAGTGCCGGAGTCCCTAAGCCATTGAACTTTGTAGGGATGGGGATGCTTCCTCTTGGGAAATTGGAGCTTGGAGAAAAGTTCTTCACTTGCGAGGTTATGACAACTCCCTCCATCGATGATGACCTTGACGGATCTTCCATTGATGCCGACCTTGGTGTGGAAGATGTGGCATCGTTGGTCTTCATCTTGTTGATTTTGAAGAGACAAGACCTTGGAGACAACGAGAGCGGGACTTGAATCTTCATCACAAAAGACTTGTTCCGTTTCTTCTTCAGTCACTTGCCGGTGTATAGCCACTTACTCAAGGGCTTCCATTTCTCCTTCACTCATTGAGTCATAAGTGTCGTCGTAGTTGAGGATCATGGTCTGCTTGTTGGTGCACTCATAGGACTTGTGGCCTTGGCCTCCGCATGTGAAGCATTTGAAGGAACTCGTCTTGACGGTCTCATCGGTTGGAGTAGATGATGATGAAGCTCTCAGCTTGAAGTTGCTCGTTGTAGGAGGATAATTTGGGGTTGACGAAGCTTTCTTGTAACTTGACTTGTCAATGTTGCTTGTAGAAGGCTTTGTTGATGTAGACGGTGTTGGAGTCATTGAAGCTTGGGTGTTGAGAAGCCGTATGGCTTGGATGAGAACTTGGCATATTTGAAGTCATCTTGCACTTGACATTCCGCTTTGGTAGCTTGATGCACTAGCTCGATGAGGTTCGAGTATGGTTGGAAGTCGGCGATCTTCTTGATAGGATGGTTGAGTCCATTCAAGAAACGTGCCATAGTTTGCCCATCATCTTCCATGATGTTGGCTCTTAGCATGGCAATCTCCATTTCCTTGTAGTACTCTTCAACGCTCTTGGTTACTTGCTTGAGTAGTTGAAGTTTCTTGAAGAGGTCGCGGTTCTAGTAGGTAGGCACGAAGCGTGCTCTCATGACATCCTTCATTTACGCCCAAGTACTGATGGGTGGTTCACCTCTTGCCTCACGGCGCTCGATGACTTGTTCCCACCAAATGAGGACATAGTCTTGGAACTCAAGGGATGCCATCGCGATCTTCTTCTCTTTGTCATAGTTGTGCAAATGGAAGATTTTTTCGACCTTCAATGCCCATGAAAGGTACTCTTCGGGATCGTTGCTTCCATTTAACTTGGGCATGGTGAACTTTAGCTTGCCATAGCATGGCGGTGAGCATCATGAAAATGGTGACGGGGGATGGTTGATGATGACGATGGCGATGGATTCCCCTCTCCGGAGCCCCGAAAGGACTCCAGATCATCCCTCCTGAGAGGTTTTAGGGCTTGGCAGAGGCTCCGTATCATAAAACACGATGAATTCTTCTCTCTGATTTTTTTCTCCCCGAAACACAATATATAGAGTTGGAGTTGGCGTCGGAGAGGCACCAGGGGGCCCATGAGGTAGGGGGCGCCCCCCACCCTCATGGAGAGGTGGTGGGCCCCTGGACTTCATCTTTTGCAGGTATTTTTTATATTTTCCAAAAAGTTGCTCCATGAAGTTTCAGGTCATTCCAAGAACATTTGTTTCTGCACATAAATAACACCATGGTAATTCTCCTGGAAAAAAAGTCAGTCCGGGTTAGTTCCATTCAAATCATGCAAGTTAGAGTCCAAAACAAGGACAAAAGTGTTTGGAAAAGTAGATACGACGGAGACGTATCAACTCCCCCAAGCTTAAACCTTTGCTTGTCCTCAAGCAATTCAGTTGACAAACTGAAAGTGATAAAGAAAAAACTTTCACAAACTCTGTTTGCTCTTGTTATTGTAAATATGTAAAGCCAGCATTCAAGTTTTCAACAAAGATTATAACTAACCACATTCGCAATAACGCTTAGGTCTCAAGTTTACTCATATCAATAGCATAATCAACTAGCGAGAAATAATAATAAATCTCGGATGACAACACTTTCTCAAAACAATCATAATATGATATAACAAGGTGGTATCTCGCTAGCCCTTTCTAAGACTGCAAAACATAAATGCAGAGCACCTTTAAAGACCAAGGACTGACTAGACATTGTAATTCATGGTAAAAGAGATCCAGTCAAGTCATACTCAATGTAAATTAACAGTAATGAATGCAAATGACAGCAGTGCTCTCCAACTGGTGCTTTTTAATAAGAGGATGATGACTCAGCATAAAAGTAAATAGATAGGCCCTTCGCAGAGGGAAGCTGGGATTTGTAGAGGTGCCAGAACTCGGTTTTGAAACAGAGGTGAATAATATTTTGAGCGGTATACTTTCATTGTCAAGATATCAAGTATTTCATTTTTCTTAAGAGGATGATCAGGCAAAGCATTAAGTAATTGGAGAAGCCTCCCCCAACCTTGTGGGAGACTCTCTTCTTCAATTTGCACAAAATTATATATATCCCTTAAAGCAGCTTGTTTCTTATGATCAGGGAAATATTTAGCAGAGAAGTAATAAATCATATCATGGGGACTACGCACACAACCAGGATCAAGAGAATTAAACCATATCTTAGCATCACCCTTTAATGGGAACGGAAGTATTTTAAGGATATAAAAGTAGCAAGTTCTCTCATCTTTAGTAAACAGGGTAGCTATATCATTTAATTTAGTAAGATGTGCCACAACAGTTTCAGATTCATAGCCATGAAAAGGATCAGACTCAACCAAAGTAATTACATCAGGATCAACAGAGAATTCATAATCCTTATCAATAACACAGATAGGTGAAGTAGCAAAAGCAGGGTCAGGTTTCATTCTAGCATTTAGAGATTGCTTATTCCATTTAGCTAATAACCACTTAAGTTTGTTTCTATCTTTGCAAGCTAAAATAGCTAAAGAAGCTTCTTGATCAAAGACATAACCCTCAAGAATAACAAGTGATTCTTCATCATCACTTTCATCAGTATTATTAGATTCAATATTTTCAAACTCTCTAGCCCTAGCAATTTGTTCATCAAGAAAATCACTAAGTGGCACAGTAGTATCAGGCATAGAAGTAGTTTCATCATAAGTATCACGCATAGCAGAAGTGGCATCATCAATAACACGTGACATATCAGAACGAATAGCAGAAGCAGGTGTAGGTGTCACAATCATACTCAAAACAGAAGGTGAATCAAGTGCAGAGCTAGATGGCAGTTCCTTACCTCCCCTTGTAGTTGAGGGATAGATCTTGGTTCTTGGATCTTTCGAGTTCTTCATAATGATAAGCAGATATAAATCCAAAGTGACTCAAAGAATAGAGCTATGCTCCCCGGCAACGGTGCCAAAAAGTAGTCTTCATAACCCACAAGTATAGGGGATCGCAACAGTTTTCGAGGGTAGAGTATTCAACCCAAATTTATTGATTCGACACAAGGGGAGCCAAAGAATATTCTCAAGTATTAGCGGCTGAGTTGTCAATTCAACCACACCTGGAAACTTAATATCTGCAGAAAAGTATTTAGTAGAAAGGTAATATGATAGTAGTGATAATGGTAACAAAAGGTAACAGTAGTAAAAGTAATGTTTTTGGTATTTTGTAGTGATGATAGCAATAGCAACGGGAAAGTAAATAAGCGAAGAACAATATATGGAAAGCTCGTAGGCAATGGATCAGTGATGGAGAATTATGCCGGATGCGGTTCATCATGTAACAGTCATAACCTAGGGTGACACATAACTAGCTCCAGTTCATTGATATAATGTAGGCATGTATTCCGAATATAGTCATACGTGCTTATGGAAAAGAACTTGCATGGCATCTTTTGTCCTACCCTCCCGTGGCAGCAGGTTCCTTACGGAAACTAAGGGATATTAAGGCCTCCTTTTAATAGAGCACCGGAACAAAGCATTAACACATAGTGAATACATGAACTCCTCAAACTACAGTCATCACCGGTAAGTATCCCGATTATTGTCACTTCGGGGTTAACGGATCGTAACACATAATAGGTGACTATAGACTTGCAAGATGGGATCAAGAACACTCATATATTGATGAAAACATAATAGGTTCAGATCTGAAATCATGGCACTCGGGCCCTAGTGACAAGCATTAAGCATAGCAAAGTCATAGCAACATCAATCTCAGAACATAGTGGATACTAGGGATCAAAACCTAACAAAACTAACTCGATTACATGATAGATCCCATCCAACCCATCACCGTCCAGCAAGCCTATGATGGAATTACTCACGCACGGCGGTGAGCATCATGAAAATGGTGACGGAGGATGGCTGATGATGACGATGGCGACGGATTCCCCTCTCCGGAGCCCTGAAAGGACTCCAGATCAGCCCTCCCGAGAGGTTTTAGGGCTTGGCGGAGGCTCCGTATCATAAAACGCGATGAATTCTTCTCCCTAATTTTTTTCTCCCCGAAACACAATATATAGAGTTGGCGTTGGAGAGGCACCAGGGGGCCCATGAGGTAGGGGGCGCGCCCTAGGGGGCAGGCGCGCCCCCATCCTCGTGGAGAGGTGGTGGGCCCCTGGCCTTCATCTTTTGCAGGTATTTTTTACATTTTCCAAAAAGTTGCTCCATGAAGTTTCAGGTCATTCCGAGAACATTTGTTTCTGCACATAAATAACACCATGGTAATTCTCCTGAAAACAACGTCAGTCCGGGTTAGTTCCATTCAAATCATGCAAGTTAGAGTCCAAAACAAGGACAAAAGTGTTTGGAAAAGTAGATACGACGGAGACGTATCAACTCCCCCAAGCTAAACCTTTGCTTGTCCTCAAGCAATTCAGTTGACAAACTGAAAGTGATAAAGAAAAAACTTTTACAAACTATGTTTGCTCTTGTTGTTGTAAATATGTAAAGCCAACATTCAAGTTTTCAGCAAAGATTATAACTAACCACATTCGCAATAACGCTTAGGTCTCAAGTTTACTCACATCAATAGCACAATCAACTAGCGAGCAATAATAATAAATCTCGGATGACAACACTTTCTAAAAACAATCATAATATGATATAACAAGGTGGTATCTCGCTGGCCCTTTCCGAGACCGCAAAACATAAATGCAGAGCACCTTTAAAGACCAAGGACTGACTAGACATTGTAATTCATGGTAAAAGAGATCCAGTCAAGTCATACTCAATGTAAATTAACAGTAATGAATGCAAATGACAGTAGTGCTCTCCAACTGGTGCTTTTTAATAAGAGGATGATGACTCAGCATAAAAGTAAATAGATAGGCCCTTCGCAGAGGGAAGCAGGGATTTGCAGAGGTGCCAGAACTCAGCTTTTGAAACAGAGGTGAATAATATTTTGAGCGATATACTTTCATTGTCAACATAACAACCAAGAGATGCGATATCTTCCGTGCTACACACATTATAGGCGGTTCCCAAATAGAATGGTAAAGTTTATACTCCCCCTTCCACCAACAAGCATCAATCCATGGCTTGCTCGAAACAACAAGTGCCTCCAAATAACAACAATCCTGGGGGAGTTTTGTTTGTAATTATTTTGATTTAGTTTGCATAAGGCATGGGACTGGGCATCCCGGTGACCAGCCATTTATCTCGTGAGTGAGGAGGGGAGTCCACTCCTCTTGAGAATAACCCACCTAACATGGAAGGTACAGACATCCCTAGTTGATACATGAGCTATTCGAGCATACAAAACATGATATTTATTTGAAGGTTTAGAGTTTGGCACATACAAATTTACTTGGAACGGCAGGTAGATACCGTATATAGGTAGGTATAGTGAACTCATGTGGAATAACTTTGGGGGTTTAAGGGATTTGGATGGACAAGCAGTATTCCCGCTTAGTACAGGTGAAGGCTAGCAAAAGACTGGGAAGCGACCAGCTAGAGAGTGACAACAGTCATGAACATGCATTAAAATTAATCAACACCGAATGCAAGCATGAGTAGGATATAATCCACCATGAACATAAATGTCGTGAAGGCTATGTAGATTTTGTTTCAACTACATGCGTGAACATGCGCCAAGTCAAGTCACTTAAATCATTCAGAGGAGGATACCACCCTATCATACCACATCATAACCATTTCAATAGCATGTTGGCACGCAAGGTAAACCATTATAACTCATAGCTAATCAAGAATGGCACAAGAAACTATGATCTCTAGTTGTCATTGCAAACATGTTTATTCATAATAGGCTGAATCAGGAATGATGAACTAATCATATTTACGAAAACAAAAGAGGTCAAGTTCATACTAGCTTTTCTCATCTCAGTCAGTCCATCATATATCGTCATAATTGCCTTTCACTTGCACGACCGAATAGTGTGGATAATAATAATAGTGCACGTGCATTGGACTAAGCTGGAATCTGCAAGCATTCAATAAACAAGAGAAGACAGGGCAATATGGGCTCTTTTGTCAGATCAACAAGTATGCATAAGAGCCACTTCAACAATTTAATTATGGTCTTCTCCTATCGCCCCCCAAAGAAAAGAAAAGAAATAAAACTATTTACGCAGGAAAGCTCCCAACAAGCAAAAGAAGAACAGGAAATATTTTTGGGTTTTTCTTTTTAATTACTGTAAGTGCATCTAGTGCCACCCCTAGTTGGTTTTGGAGTATTGACAACAAACCTAGTTGAGAGACTAATGTGTTTGTGAGAATTGCAGGATAACACCGGTAGAAGTCCCTCATTGATTCGGTTTTCCTACCAGAGATGACCCCTAAAAATGTATGAAGACATTGAAGTCAAAGGTGGCAAGTGAAGACATTCACCTTGAAGACTATGACAAGAGAAGACATCGCATGAAGACTATGGAGCGCGAAGACTTAGATCTTTCGTAGTTCTTTTTTGTAGCGACCCGACCCGAATGGATCAAGTGCTCTGTGCTCAGGTGTCATCCCTGGATTAGTAATGCTGACACCACACAGTACATCGAAGGATTTATAGTAGAGTGGCAATCACACACTTATTACATCATTGTCTCAAAAGAGAACTTATTACAATAAAAACGGCTTAAGGCCATCTAAAACGATAACAGCGGAAGACTCGGAAGATAAATGGGTCCATCAACTCCAACGGCATCACTGAGTATAGAACCACGACCTAAAACACCTTACTCGTCGTCTGAAAAGTCTGCAACATGAGAAGTTGCAGCCCAAAAATGGGTCAGCACATGGAATATGCTGGCAAAGTAACACATAGAGAGTAATGGAATGAAACAGCTATACTATATGCATATATGGCTGGTGGAAAGCTCTATGGTTACAGTTTTGCGTAAAGCCAGTTTTTCCCTACTGCAAAGGAATAAATTTATTTAACTATCATGGTAGTTGTTAAACATCGAGAATGGTTGACAGCATTCCGATCCCAATTAAGTGAACAATTAAAACCCAACAATATTAATTAGAAGTAACATGTTGAGATTCACATGATATTCAAGTACTAGATACTCAAGTTGTCCATAACCGGGGACACGGCTAATCATGATTAGTTTGTACACTCTGCAGAGGTTTGCGCACTTTTCCCCACAAGACTCGATCGCCTCCGTTTGGTTTCTCGCACTACATGGTGTTTGAGAAGACGGATGACCGAGACACAGTCTTTCAGAAGCGCTAGCACCTTACATGTGGGGTAGACCATACCTCCTACAACCCCTACATCTGCTAGTCCACCCCGTAAGAGTTCGCACAACTTAGTCAACTATGCCAGAGCCCATAATGGCTTGTGGCTGCACACGGAAGTTTCTAGCATGAAAGATCTTATGATCCCTTTGAGCCTGGGTGGCGGTCCGAAAAAAACAGGCAAGTCCTGATAGACATCAGGTGCCTCAATCCACCCAGATGTGTGTTTAAGTTGCCACCTTAGATAAACCATTAAAATTATCAACTCACATCTGTCATGGATATCACTCACCCAATCCACGTCTACTAGCATAGCATGGCATAATAAGCAAACATAGAAGTAACTCTCAAAGGTTTCATAATAATAATACAGGTGATAGGTACTACCTCATCTACTTCCCATCCCACAATTTAATTAGATCCTAATCATGCAATGTGAGAGGATTGATATAATGCAATAAAACATGGGTTGTAGAAAAGGTATGATCAAAGTGTTACATGCCTTGCTGATGATCCGCGAGTCCTAGGGTTTCGAAGTAACAGGCGGCGCAATCCGGGTGATCTATCGCAGACAAACAAAAAGCACACAATAAGTACTCAACTAATGCACAGGTAAAACTCGAACAAGAGATTGAACCAGAAAGTTCAACTTAAGAACTCTGGTTGCAAAGAAAAAAACGAACCGAACAAAGAAACGGAAAACAAACGGCAGAAGAAAACAACTCGGTTCTAGCAAGTTGAAACTAGGTCAAATTTTACCGGGGAAAAACTTATTTAAGTTGATTAGACGGAACGGCGGTTTCGAAACGAAACTCCAGGCGCTTGAATCACCTGATTCCGATAAACGAGCGAGAAGATAAACTAGAACGAAGATCGGATCTGAGATCGCGATCGCGGAATAAATCCGACGAGAAGAAAAAGAAGAACGGTTATACGAACGGACGTTCGTTAACCTAGAAGAATCCGGTGATCACGTTCATTAGGACGGACGGTCCGGCGAACGGTCCAAAGGCAACTAAATCAGAAAAGAAAACGAATCCGATCTAGGGTTTCGGAGAAGAAAACCGAAACGAAAAACCGATCTAGAAAATGAATCAGAGGAGAAGAAAAGAATCGGAACGATTAGAAGAAAACGATCCGAGGAAAAGAGACGCGGGCAACCTCCGGCGAGGTCTCCGGCGGCGTGGCGTAGGGCGGTGGCGGCATGGGCAAGGTGCGGCGGCGGCGCTAGGG
>NC_057809.1:301488912-301489759 GCF_018294505.1 Triticum aestivum
TCACATCTGTCATGGATATCACTCACCCAATCCACGTCTACTAGCATAGCATAGCATAATAAGCAAATGTAGAAGTAACTCCCAAAGGTTTCATAATAACAGGTAATAGGTACTACCTCAATTCTACTTCCCAATCCCACAATTTAATTTAGATCCTAATCATGCAATGTGTTTGAGGGTTTGATCTAATGCAATAAAACTGGGTAGTAGGAAAGATATGATCAAGTGTTACTTGCCTGCAATGTTGATGAAGATGATTCGCACTCAAAACTCGTGATAGATCTAATCGTCTCACTCCGGTCGATCTATCGTAAGCAAACAATAGTAACCACACAATAAGTACTCATCTAATGCACAGGGAAAAATCGAACAAGAGAACGAACCAGAAAGTTCAACTTAAGAACTCCGGTTGCAAAGAAAGAACGAGCCGAACAAACGACGAAAAACAAACGGCGGAAGAAAACAACTCGGTTCTAGCAAGTTGAATCTAGGTCAAAATTTTACTGTAGCAAAAGCTTGTTCAAGTTGATTAGACGAAACGGCGGTTTCGAGATGAAACTCCAGGCGCTTGAATCACCTGATTCCGATAAACGAGCGAGAAGATAAACTAGAACGAAGATCGTATCTGAGATCGCGATCGCGGAATAAATCCGACGAGAAGAAAAAGAAGAACGGTTATACGAACAGACGTCGTTAACCGGGAAATAATCGGTGATCACGTTCGTT
This sequence comes from Triticum aestivum, assembly GCF_018294505.1. Taxonomy (NCBI): domain Eukaryota; kingdom Viridiplantae; phylum Streptophyta; class Magnoliopsida; order Poales; family Poaceae; genus Triticum; species Triticum aestivum. The sequence continues at coordinate 301,489,639 of NC_057809.1, forward strand.
GAGACGAACGGTCCGAAAGAAGAACGAAAACCAATCTAGGGTTTTCGGAAAAGAGATCGAAACGAAAAACCGATCTAGAACACCGGAACGGTTTAGCGAAAAATCGGAAAGAAAACGAATC